>NC_048899.1:10636460-10724396 GCF_011077185.1 Oxyura jamaicensis | reverse complement strand
CCCAGCGAGAGGCCCCCGCCGCCCGTCAGGGACCCCCCGAGCCGGACAGGTAGGTGGGGGGGTGCTCTGCGCAGCACCCTTGGGTGGCTAAACTCTGGCCGTCGTGGCCTGGCTTGGCCTCACAGCTGCTTCAGGCCGGTGGCATCCGCGCTTGCGTCACATGCAATATGAAGCAGTGTCCAGGGCCCCAGCCAGCGTGGGTCTTGTGCTGTGCAATGCTCCGACACCCCTCTGTGAGATGAGGCAGCACCTTCCCTGCCAGCTCTGGTTTGCAGGTGTGACAAACGATGCTGCTGCGCACAGGGGACTCTGTAATGGAAAATGAGGCCTCGTGGGCGTCGCGGTGGCTCAAGGAAAGCCGTTGTGCCCCACCTGCAAACTCACATGCTCTTGGGCACATCGTGGCAGTTTCTGTTACAATTTCTGCGATAAGGAAGGGGTTGCAAGCAGGGGGTTGCCCATTACGCGCTGTAACGCAGGGCACCTGTATAACCCAGCCTCTGTTCGGTGGCAGCATTCACCCTCCTGAGTCAGCCAGTGTAAGGTAATGGGAGTTATGTCACGAGCGGAGGTTTGCACAGCCTGACCTTCTACGTGTTGGGAGACATGCACGCTTACAGGAAAATACAAATTATTTTATTGAAAGACCGATCTGACAGGTGTTAAGTGGGAGTTGCTACAGCATGACTAACTGTCATTACTTGCTGTACGCAGATTTCAAATGAGACTGAAAATAAGAGTTGTCTCCATCGAGTTATTTCATCACTTATTTTGTCCTCTGATAATTATCGTTCATTACTTTCAAGAACTGCGCATTGTGACCCTTCGTACTCGATGGCTTTCTGTTTGGAGATGAGTGAATTGAGGCCCAAAGAGCCAGGCCCTGTAACATCAGGAAGGGAGAAGCTTTGCATGGAAGGCAGCCCAGGGAATCTCGATGGAGCTGCCTTCCATTCCGTCCTCTGGCATAAGAGGAGCAGCACGTCAGCCCGTTGAGCCAAAGGGGGCACCGTGCCAGCACAGCCTGCCGGGTCCCAGACACAGGAGGAACCTTGTCGCCTTTGACTGGGGAGCGCGGATCAAAGCTGCAGGGGGCAGCTGTGATTATTCAGATGTTTCAGGAATTTTTCTTGGGATGGCCTCTGCTTCCCCAGGAGGTTCCTGTTTGGCTCTTTCCTAATGCAGAAGATTTTGGTAAATCTGTGCTACTTTTCTGCTGATTTCATAAGTAGAAGGAAGCTGTAGTTGTAACTCTAAATGTAAATACTGTTTTGCAATGGTTTGAGATATATCATGGGGTTTGGGTACGTTTAGAGAGAGAGCAAGCAAAACTGTTCTGGAAGTTTTTCAAAATGCACATCTGTAACTAGATTTCATCAGAACAAGGAAGGATTTCATTAAATGAACATAATTGTCAATTGCCCAACTGCACCGAACAGAGAGGTAGTGAGACCTTTGGACGTGCACAGCCCTCCACACCCTCCGCTTAGTCTCCTCTCTGGCTGGCAGCAGCACCTCTCCTGCCCCCGTTTACTGGCGCCTCTGGGAGAAGCACCTTTCCCCTGCCTACGTGGGCTCTGCCTTCATGTCGCCATGCCAGCCGCTCCGGTGCACAGACACTGGAAACGCAAGTCTACGTGTGAGGTCTGTTTCCAGCCTCGCGGGAGGTGGATGTGCTCCAGCTACAGGAATAAGCTGGCACGCGGCACAAGCGTCTGTGAATGAGAGCGCTGATGCCACCACGCTGCCGAACACTGCCGCCCCCAGGCTGAATCCCCGGTGTGCCACCGACAGCACTGCTTGTGACACCCCCAGGGGACCACCCCCATGGGGAAGGAGCCTGTGCGGGCAGCAGAGCTCCTCTGCTCAACCTTGCTTTGCCTCATGAGGACACGTGGAGAGGCAATGCAGTATGGCCTGGGCTCCAGCTGGTATCGTGGCCAGTGTCATTTAGAGGGGTTCGAAAGCGGCTTCAAGGAGCAGCCCCTCTATGGAGGTTACTGTACCTGAGAGCAAGGGGAGTATGGGCACTGAGGTGTGTTTGTTAGATGTACTGTGCCCCTCTGCAAGCTGGCGTGAGCTCCCCAGGGAGCCCTGCAGAGCAGGGAGGTGGGTCTGGGGGACGCTCACCCTGGAGGCCCAACCAGCCGCTCTCCCATGTCTGGTTGCGGGAGGCCGTGGGACACAGGCAGCAGCTTACCGCTGACAGAACAATTCTCGGTGTAAACAGCATTTGTGTGCTTGCTTCTCTTCTCTCCCTAGGCCCCCTCCCGCCACCTCCTCCCATCAGCAGGAATGGAAGCACCTCAAGGGCTTTGCCCGCTGCTCCCCAGCTGCCTTCCCGGGCTGGGCTGGAGAACCAGAGAGGAGGAACCCGACCACCGCTTCCCCCCGACCGGCCGGGATCAGGAGCCCCGCCACCACCACCGCCGCCTTCATCAGCACTCCGAAACGGCTTCCAGGATCCGGGCGATGGTGAGCTGTGCTCCCAGTTACTTGTCTTTGGTAGAAAATGTGTAGTGGCTTTTGGCCCTAACACAGCAAAAAAGGTTTGGGGGAGAGGCTTTGTTTCTAAAGCAAGCTTTGAATTTCTGGTCAGCAGAGGTATCGTGTGGGTCTCGATTAATCCTGCTGAGTATGAATGGAGTAAATATGCTATGCATAAGACAGAACTGCAAACTTGTCAGTATAAGCTCAAAAGTAACTCTTTGAAAAATAGCCTGAAAAAAAGAAATGCATTTGCCATGCTCAGCTTTGGTACAATACATAAAGAAGGCCAAAGGGGATTGTTCTGACTGTAACATGAATTCACGCCATGGCTACACTAAGACTCTTTGTAAGTCAGAACAAGTTAGATGATGACTCAAAAACTGAAAGCTGAAAAACAGAGAATGGGAGAGATTGTCAGAACACTGCTGAAAATGTCAAGTTTCTCTCTTCTTGCTGGTATTTATTGAAAAGGTGAGGTCCAAGACAGATGAATTTTAAAGATTCATCCTGTTTTTCTTTTTAATTGTTTTCTGTTCACAAAGGACAGATACATCTTTCAGCTAATTATGGAAGGCCAGAATTTGTATTTCTGACATTTATAAAGTTAGGAAAAGCAAGCAGAAAATAAAACTGTAACCCACACTACTGAACCTGCCTTGCACATCAGATAAGGCAGGTGGGTCTCAAACACATTTTTTCCTGCCTAAGTCATTTGCAGGGTTCAGAACCTGCAGCTCCTTTACACACTGGTTTCTAATTGCAACCATTGGGAGTAAACATAAGAAAAACTGGATCCCAGCAAATAACCACATGTTCAAGTGCTGGGAAAAACCTTACTCAGCTCTTCATTACATTATGCAATAAAATTAAACAGTATCGCAAGAAAGTTGTAGTTGCAAAGTCCTGAAGCAACCAAGTGAAGAAATGGCAAAGTTTAAGATGGCCCACACTTGGGCATTCAAGCTCAGGTGCAGAACAGAGCTACAGAAAACCACTTTTCCTGTCATTTCAATGAAGAAACCGAGCAGCTTTATATATTCTTTAGAGTCTTATATAATCAATAAGTATGTCAATAGCGTCCCAGTAGTTTCAAGAGATCCTGATGTATTTTGCTGTTTTTGACACTACTTTTCTGTCATCATACATTCTATTTCAGTGGCCCCAGAATGTTGTTTTTCCTGCACAAAGAAAAAAAGAATCACGCCCTGCAAGTTAGAATGCTTTTAATTATGCTTTTGAGCTATGTTTATCAACAAAATATGAAAATCAGAAAATTCCACACCCAGAAACAAAATATTGTTCCAGAGTAGGAGATGTTGTGCGTTTCCTATAGCGTACACACACATATGTGTTTAAAAAACAAAAACCAGTACAATTATGTCCATTTTCCTGATCTGTGATTTTGCATTAAATTGGCTAAGTGATCTGCTAAAGTTAATTAAGAATTTTAATTCTTAAACTAACCTAAAGCATCATCTTCCCTGTCTTCCCAATAGGATGCTGGTTCAATATTCAGCTATCTAAGCATTTTGCAATACAAAACATGTATTAAACATGATATTAATATCAGTTGAATTTTCTGAAGCTGTATCACAAAGCTAACCAGTAAGATGCATGTTTGTTTGTTTTTCAGATGAATGGGAAAGCAGATTTTCTTTTCATCCTATATCTGATTTACCACCTCCAGAGCCGTATGTACCCGTGAACAGAAGTTATCCCAGTAAATTAGCAAGAAACGAAAGCAGAGGTAAGTTTGTTCCACCTCTGGGATTAGAATTTCAGCATATTCTCCTAATAACAATGTGGATGGGGAAGATATTCAATGCTAAGATTTGAAAACTTCTCCAACAGCCTTTTCACCCCTCCCCACCACACAGAAAAAGCTGAAATAGAGGTTCACAGGCGTAAGTTCTCTTAGGCTCCTATTTCGGGATAGGTTGGGTGAGGGATTGTTGGGTTTCTAAGTTGTAATGTGTATTGTAAGAGACCACTTCTGATATTACATTTAGCTCCCTTCTGCTACAGGCAGACAGAACTGCAAAATCCCAGTGACTTCACCTGTGACTTTTGTTTGACTGTTTGTGTCCCTGTTATTCCTCTTGGAATGCCATTCTAGGACTTTTCTCATTCCCCATCTAAATCCATGTGACTCGTTTTTTCTGTGTGCCAACATCATTCTTGAGTTCAGTTATCCTCCCTCCTTGACATGTTACGCCCCTACTATTTTTTAAGACAGCAGTCTTACTCTCCTCTTAGCTTCTGGCTTGCCGAGTTGATTAAATCAGGATGTACTACACTCTTCTTCCAAGCTAAGTTCTCCGTTTCTCTGATCATCGGTGTTGCTTCTGTATACATTTCAGTTTGCTTTTGTCTTTTCCAATCAGTGTTACGTGCTGTTCCAGTTGAGGTCTCGGCCATGTCTTCTATAGCAGCATAAACGTTTCCATTAGTTATCACCATTAGTGGTATTTGGCCAGGTACACCCAAGGATCAATTTACTTCTTTCACAACCGGTCACATCAGTGGCTCATAGTCATCCTGTAATCATCTGTACACTCAGATGTTTCTCTGTCTCTCCTGTTTCCAAATGTTGAGGTCTTGGTTTGGAGCAGAAATTCCTGTTAGTCTCTGACCCTTCACTTTGTGCACTTAGCTTTCTGCCCATTCCTATTACTCCACAAGAGAGGCAAAGAAACGTATGCACTTTTTTATATTTACTTTCAGAAGTTTGGAATGAAAATCTTCATATGGGGAAATATATGAAGAGCTTTGAAATGCTACTGCGCTTAGCGCTTGCCACCTTCATTGAAGTTTGCATGTGTTGCAAGTAGCACTGACACTGTACGTGTTCACGTAAAGCACTAAGGTTAATAGGAGTGATCTGTCTGTTTTGAGAAGGGGCCTAAGAACTGAAATATGTATCCTTTTCAGGCTTTCAAGGAGATAATGTTAGTTAAAAACTTAATTTTACCCTGTTCAAGGTTCTTACGTTGTTTAGTAAACTAACCAGAAGCTCTACAAAGGTATTTTCTAAAATGGTTGGACAGGGAAATGAGTAGATCTTCACCTGAATTAATGGCTTGGATGTGAACTCCCGATATTAAAAGAAACCAGGAGTAACACAAAAACCTTTCTTTCTCTTTTAGGTGGCTCTGGCCGAAAAGAAAGAGGTGCTCCCCCGCTTCCGCCTATACCAAGGTGAAGTGGGTTCTGGCTCATCTTCGGGCAACTTCTGTTTTACAAGGTTTCCTTCAAGTCTCCTGTCCACATCATTGGAAAGTTGTCTGTTTTGCTTTATTTCCACTTTTGGCTTGTCAGCTGGAATAAACTTCGGTGTCTATTACAGTTGTAATAGACACAGCTTATGAACTATAGTTGCTCAAAGCTATGAATTTAGTTTGCTTATGCTGCAGGCTGTCAGGAAAGGCATTTTGTGGACCACGTGCAACATTCGTGCATCATGCTTACCGGGTCCAGCCCTGTCCCCTGGAGAGTTCCACAGGAGGTCTGGCTTTGAATTTAACAAGAGCTGGAACAAAGCTATTTCATTCATTTGGGGTACAGCGGCTGTATTATTTGAATCATCGAGTACAATCTGTTTGCTGTTTAAAAACCAATTGCCAGGGAATACCGTGTAGCTGGGAGTCCCCTGGATCCTGCTTTGCGTGGCTGACCTGGCCCAGCTGCTTCTGCAAGCCATATTCCTACTACGTGGGGACCAAGAGTTCATCCTAAGTCTTTTTCACCTCGGCTTAGCCAAGCAAATCACGTTTTATACAATAGATGGCACATCCTGCCCCAGGGATGGACTGTGTTTGGCCGTGTTTTTTGTCTGCCGAGAACCTTCCAAAGAAAAGCACAAATGAAGAATTCATAAGCATGAAAATATCTTCTTTACAACTTTTTCCTCCTTTTGTAATAGCGTTACGTTTTTAGTCACTTAATTCTTTCCTGCTTTGATGTGGACCAACCCCCAGTCATCCGTGTCCTGGATCATTGTAATACCCTCTACCTGAGACTACCTGCAAAGAGTCCTCAGGAAGTAGCCTTAGTGCAAACGCAACAATTATTGGAGTTGTTTCTTCTTTCTGTAAAGCACCGCTAACACCAGCGCTCCACAGACTGCTTTCCGGTTGTTTCTTTGGTACAATTAAATGATGGGTTTTAGACTTTAAAAGCTTCCTGGGGCTTAGGTCACAAGTCTCAGAGAGATTGTATTTGACTTGCGTTACAGCAGAGCAGCTGAGGTCAAAAATGTGCGTAAGTGAAAGCCCTTTGATGTAGTGAAGGAGGTCCGGGGTTTGTGCACGCAAGTGGGAGCATGAGCTCCAAAATTTGCTGTCTGCACTGGTTCAAGAGGAACGGGAAGATTTGGCCTTCTGAGTTTACCATGAAGCCTGTCCTTTCAACCTTTGCTGAAACAAGTCTCAGCAGAGAGCTGCAAGGTTTACATTAACAGAAGAAAGTGTAAAGTATTCTAACGTTGTGACAATTGGTTAAGATGTTTAATGGCTTTTGAATTCTGTGTTTGAGAGAAGAGTTCACTGAGTGAATGAGTTTTATAAAGGGATCTAAATGCATGTAAAATGCATTTGGAAATTAGAGGAAGATTATAATTCTGAATTTGAACCATTGCCAAATAATAGCTCTTTTTTAATTGGACTTCTGAAGGTTAGCCCTGAAAAACTTCTCCTTTGTCTCCTCAACGTTTTTTTTTCCAGCATACTCCTTGGGGCCCCTACCAAGCCTGGATCAGCAGCCATGTTTCACGGGGTATTGCTAAAAAAAAGAAAAAAAAAAAAAAAAAGGGAAAAACTAGTCATGTGGGTTAAGAAAGTGTTTCTCTAGTGTGGGAGATACGATCCTAAGTATACACTGATGCTAGAATGAGGTCAGTCCTAGAAAATCCAGGGAATGTAGCTGAAGAGAGTTTGAACCCCACTGAAGTGTTTGTGCTTGGGGCTTTTTGCCGTCAGGGGGCACAGCGGGGGGAGACCCTCCCTGCCCCGCCACCTGGACAGTCACCATGAAGAGCATGAGGCAGAGCTGGGTTTGGCCAGATGAACGTTAATTTGGCCTTTTTGGTATTTGTTTACAAAATCTTGTTAGCTGTGATAGCATTTGATTACGTACCAGTTTTTACATTTTTGTATCTAATGACATATTTTAAGTTACTATTTATGGTCTTGAACCTGCAATTCAATGCGCAGGCGCAGGGATGTATCGACATCTAATTGCAGGGTCGTGGCTGTAAGAGTTTCTTAAACAGACCTTAGTGGGAGCTCCATGTGACTGGTGCACCTTGGGATCAAGGCTAGCTCAGTACTGAATCTGTATGTGTTGTATGGGTGTCACGGAAACGTATGCACTATGCAAAGTGCCTGTCTCTTTGGCATATTATTGTGTGAATAGAAGTCCAAGTAAGATTTTTAGAATAATAACTTAAAGGATAAATTATTGTATTCCTGTTATTAAACTGAAGCACTTATAACTATGAGGAGCAACATTCTGAATTTAAGAATACAATATTTTCAGTACATTGACCTGCCAAATCCTTATTAATATCCAAACAGCTATGCAGCCAAAAAAAAAAAAAAAAAAAAAGATAAAAAAAAATCCAAAAGCTGTACCGTTTTTTGTAGCTTACCTGCTTCCAGCATGACTGTTTTACTTCAAGTCAAAGAAAATGCTGCAGTTGTTCTGCCAGCCTTCTGCATCATTCAAAATATCCTGTATTTGATCCTTTTGGCAAGATTTGCTGACCAGAAGTTCTGGACCGTTACCAAAGACCTGACAAATCAGCTTCAATCTCACTTTAAAATATGTTGTGTAAAAGCCCTCAGTCAACAAGCCAAGAAACTTGAGCTGACTTTCTTTAGCACTTTGTTGTTCTATAGAAACCTCTTCAGAATGGCTGTTTGTCATGTAGGTAAAATGCCCTAAAAATGTAGAAAGAGGTATTTTTTCAGCGAACAACAGCATAACTTTTTATCTTTTGCTATAAAATGCCCTAGGTATATTCCAGAACAATGCAGCATTTTATCTTCCATGTATTGCTCCATGTATCAGTAGCTACTTACCATATGATCAGTATTAAAGTATTTATTTCACTATGAAGTCTTAGAAGAATACAAAGCAGGTTGATCCAGTGGTGCCTTATGACTTTTAGTCAACTTTTCTGTCTCACTAGAAAAAGGAATAGGCGTTGTTCTTCCACGTCTGATGTAAATAGTGCTGATAGTAGCATTACACAGAGTTTGAGCCAAGTCCTGCTGTTGTAATGCGCTCAGTCTGCTAACTCCTGATGGAGCTGAATGTGGGGAGGGACTATTAGACCAGTCCTTAGGTGAGATGTAAGTGGGTACCGGTTGCACAATACACAATCCATGGTTGGTATTGCTCTGGAAACCTACCCCTCTCCCAAAACCAGTGTCTCACAGCACTGTCCATACAGCGCAGCTGCCTTCAGCGTGGTTGCAGAGGTTATGAGAGGACTAAATTTGATTCACTGCTTGTATATGAGATTTACCGGTTTTGTTTTCATGGCATTGTCTTGTGAATGTTCACACCTGAAAACTATCTTTCTGTGTCATCGCTAAGACTTGCATTGCATGACAGTGGCCACAGATGTTCATTTTTGTTTGACTCAACGAAGTAAATAAAAAGGGAATAACTTTTGTACCACATGACAGTAATTTCTGCTCAATATTTTTGTAAGAAAAGCACGTGTTATGTCTGTGATGGCTTTCTGCACCAGCCCCTGCGAGAAGAGGTCAGAGAGATTCATGTTCAGAGTTTGTTAAAGAAAACTCACCTTGTGATTCAGGAAGCATGTATTTCTGTAAATGAACTACTTCTTAAATAAGGTTACAAGGCTCTCGTTTAGAAGTTAGCATTTCCCAACACTAAAGGCGTTGTAAGAATTACTTTTTTCTGCAAGACTGAACTACTGGAGAAGTTCCTTAAGTTGTCACTGAAGGAGCCGGACAGCAGTGTGTCCTTGCAGCAGCGACTGTTTACATGGCACTTATAGAAGCAGGTCCCTGTTGGAGCAGAGGGGGAGGGAACTAAACTGCTATCTCGTTTCACATACGTTGCAAGACAACATATTTCTGTGCAGAAGTTTGCAAATAGGAAGGTTACTTCTTCCCTTGGAAGCAAAGAGTGCAGCTGGATGATCAAACCGGGACTGTTCCAGTGTCAAATGTCGAGAGTCCTAGAGAGGGGAGAGGGCCCCGCACCTGCAGGACTCCGGGAAGGAGGAGTGCTCAGAGAATAAAACCAGTGGGCTGCAGGTGGGGATCCATAGGGGAGCATAAATCAGGATACGGTCTGTGTGTGTGTAACAGCACGTGGCAGTATTGTGAACGCTGCTGTCTCGCAGTCAGGTGCAAACAGCCTGTTGTGGCGGTACATTGCCTGTGTATAGTATATATTATATCAACTTTAATCTCTCAAGTTGTATTCACCAGAAAATAAGGAGAACTTCTTGCCTAAGATATTCAGTAACACATTAAGGGTAGCTAATTCATGGAAAGTTTCTTTGTGTCCAGTAGAGAAAGTGGGGTTTAGCCGGTGAGGTGAATGAAACAGCCTGGGCTGTTTAGTTAAAATGAAAACCCAAGGCACTGACAGCCTGGGGAGCATTCAAGGTACCCAGCAGAAGCAGGACACACATACATGTTCTTAGTGAGTGTGCAGCAGGTAGGTAGGCTAAAAGAAAAAAAAGGAAACTGCATGTCTTGAACAAGGGAGTAATATGTCAGCGTGTTGCCGTTCTGAAGTACAGCCTGTGACAAATGCTCTTTAGCATCAAGTCACACGAAGAGAAAGGCACTCTAAATTGGGAACTCCAAAGCCACACAAGCCTATGAAAGAGAAACGTAACTTCAAACACAGGCTGAGCAGAAAGTACTGTTTTTTATCAGATGCTTAAAGTTTGAGCTTTTTATAAAATATTAATCAAATTCTGTGAATATTTTTCTGCTTAACATTTATTTTGTATGTGATTTTTTTTCTCCATATTTTTCTGTCCTATGCCAAATAAATTTTACTTTTATTTAATTGCTGGTGCAGACTGTTACATTGAGAACAACCACGGCTGCTTCCTTGACAGAAACACACCTCGGCTCCAGCAGGAGTGCGACAGCGAGCCTGGAGGAGCTGGGGCCGGGTTCACCTCCCTGCCTGCCCACCGGTGCTCAGCCCCACAGCAGAAGCCCGCGGAGAACTTTGGGCTGCCATGCGGTGAAGATTAGACACCTGCAGATAAGTCACGAGTGTAGTTCGGTGTAAAGAATAGTAGAAAAAAACGTGGTCAGTGGCGCTGTGCTTGTAGGTAGCTGTTGCTTCTGTCGTCATCTGGTGAGTGGAATCCATAGGCCTGGGTCTGGGCAAGGCAAGGCAGACACTTGCTGTGGAGAGGTGGCATGGGAAATGCAGCACTCGGTTAACCCCATAATTTTGGTCCTCTTATCTCCATTCACTAGGCAAGAGGATTACAGAAAATACATATTTTCAAACAATTGAAACCTTTCTTTTGATTTTAGAGCCCTGTTCTTGAATGTGGGTGTTAAAACTTTTCAGGTGTGGGTGTTAAAACTTTTCAGGTGATTTGGACCTGGTTCAACATAGGAAGACCCTTTGATAAAAGTCCAAAGAAGGCCCAAGTTCAGGCTGCACTTCCAGTGTCTCCTCCAAAACTAGGAAGTTCATTTAAAACCCTGATATAAAAAGCTCTACGTGGTAACTCATCTGCCTTGCAAAGACGTCAGCAGCAGGTTTATTCTTACAGAGATGGAGGATCCTTTGAGGACCACGGGGACTGCTTGCTGGCACTTCCATTTTACAGACTGTGTGGGACAGAGACTTCCCCGAAAGGCCCCAGAAACCCTTAGCTCACACGTACTGTGGTGATTGGCACCTGCTCCTGATGCCTGGGCAATGTGCGTAGGGGAACCTCGAAGGGTGCAGTCAGAGCAGGGGAGCTGCAGGGGAGCTGCCTCAGCGGGCTCAGAGACCTTTGCTGCAGATCTTAGTGGCAGTAGCCTTGAACTCAGAGTAGCCTTGAATTTAGAGCTATGAGTCTAATGATCAGATAATAGGAATAGTTCTTTTAGGCGTAATCAAAGGAAACATGCTTCTTCCTGGTTTTTGAAGCAGGTAAATGATTTGCTTGACTTTGGGAGGAAGGAACTGAACTGAGCAGACTGTGACCTAGCCATAACCACAACAGAACCTTTCCTCTATTTAACTCAAAAGGCATATCATTGCAGAAAGAAAGAGAGAGAAAGAAAGGAAATGAAAGAAAAGAAAGAAAGAATACACCGTAAAACTTGTAACTGCTCTCTGGAGTTGCAGGAAGGGCCACGTGTTGCACGCAGCACATGCAGAAATATCAAACTCCTTTGATCATGGTTCAACAGTTTCCAATGACCTTCCTGCCATGTGTGCACAGGCTGCTCCCTTCTGCCCTCTTACCTAGTCTGACTCCATTTTGCATTGAAAATAGTAAATCGGTGCTGGCCAATTATCAATTTAGGGGCTAAATATTGATCCATATACGCCTGTACAACAATTAATGTATTACTTAGAAATATGCAACATGATGTGAGATCAATTCCAAGAAGTTTCATTTTCAGTTGGGCTCTAGAGCTCCTGTAAACGTTATTTTATACACAATGAAACTGTTTTACATTTTTAAAAGAGCTTATCCTTTCAACTTGCCAAAGGGGACTCTGTAATCCTGATAAATTTCTTCTTGCTCTTCCAAGCTCTGAGGGGCTGGTGCATACACAGTCTTGCCAACTGTAAAAGCAAATAAGTTCTTGTATAAACAAAAATGTTTCTCCCCCTAGGCATTAAATGCTATCTACAAACAGAGCTGTGCCTGTGCTTCATTCCCCCTTTTGAATATGCCAGAAGAAAAAAAAAAAAAAAAACGTACAAAGCAAATTTGGGCCTCAGTAAGCTTTTCAATGACTTGTTGCTCATTACGCCTTTGTGCTATCTATGCTGCCTGTTCTGTGTGTTTCCACAAATACAGACTGCTAACCATAAACTCTGGGGAAGCATAAAAGCAAACAGAATGGCACTTTGTCTCCAGACTGTGGATTTTGCAGCGGTGCTGGAAGTAAAAAGCAATTCAAATCGTTTCTGTCACTAATATGGGCTAGTAAAAGCCTGTGAGCACAGAGATTGCCTGCATTTACTAACCTACGGGTCTTAAAGACACCTTGGAGCGGAATGACTGTTTCACACCGTAGGAGGATGGAGCAGTTTGTTGGTACTTAACTTCACTGCTTGTCACTTGGCTTTTCTGTAACCCCTGAAAGTATCCTCTTAAAAGTTCACTAACGCTGCCATAAGTCTCAGAAGAGATGCTTAGCTGATGTCTCCCTCCCATTGCCTGTCCAGTGCCCAGGAAACCTTCAAACACAACCTTCATTAGCCCAGTCATTTGCATCCCAGCAATGTAAGCGCACGCTTCCTCTGTATCAGACCCATGCTGGACAGCCCGTTTATAACTTCCCCAAATGAGCCAAAACCGCTTGTTGTCTGTATTACAGCCCCCAAAGGCTGCAAGGTGGCAGCTTAATGGAGAGCAAAATGTCTCCGTTGTGGTTATCCTTCAGTTCTGATGATCAAAACTCTCTGGGTAAGAATGTGTAATGGATTCCTTCTGTAATGGATAATCCATCTGAAATTTTCAAATTAAACAACAAGTTCATTCTGTTATTTCATAGATGATGGAAACAGGAATTTATTTATTTTTTTTATGTCTAATGCTATTCATGCCACTAGCATTAGAGCACAATCATTTGAAACGGTTATGGTACTGTCCTTTTTTTTTCCTGCTTTCACAGTCAGTCTTTTCACGTATCTAAAAATTTCAACAGTTACCTGGGTACAGAAATAATCCTGAGGAAAGGATGACTGTCATAAAAATACTTTGATTAAAACATGGAAAATACATTGTGTGGCTGCTGCCAATGCTGTCTGTGTCCAGTACCACCAAGATGTCAGAGCAGAAAGGTAATAGTACTTCACAGAACATACCAGGTAATTGCTTCTGCAATCTTAAAACACATACATGGCTTAAGATACAGCTTCTGCAGAAGCTACATTAAAAAATGTAAAACAAATCCATCATGAATGATGTGCAGTAGTCAAATCTTCTACTCCATTACAAATCATCACTTTTTAATTTTTGTATGTTTTCCTCTCTGATTTTACCTTTTTTTAAAAATTCTCAAATAACAAAAAAAAGTTATTTTTTCCAGCTTGCTGCGTTTTAACCTACCTAAATAACTTTTTCATTTGGAAAATGGAACTGTTCTTGTCTTTTTTTATTATTTTTTTTCAAGAATACAGCAGATTAGAAAAGAAATCTCTGCCTACAAACCTCAAAGATAAGGGCAGACACAGGGCTGAGGAAGAAGGGGTGTTTGTTCCTATTCATCTTCGTCTCGCCAAAACAGGAACTGCAGATGCCTCCCTGCAGTCGGGGCAGTGCTTTATCACTGAGGAGCTCCATGTTCAAAACCATCCCTTTGCAAAGGGGGCTGCTTTGGCTACGTTTAGCATTTACTTGTGCGTAAGAGCACTGTTTGTAAGAACATTGTCTGACAGTGTCCTGTGTTCACATGGATGGATGTTTAAGCAATTGTTTATCTCGCATCCTGCCCCACTCAAAATAAGCACCCATCTGTCTCTACAGGACTGTGAAAATGGGTCACTCCTCATTCCTGCAGAAAGCTTTCATTAAAGGTGGAGACACCACCAACAGGCTGTGCACAGGCTGCCACAGAGCCTGCAGAGAGAGCAAGGAAAAGGCACAGGGGAAGGTCTGGACTTAACCCACTGCAGCTCAAGGGTGTGTGGATGCTGGCACACCTGTCCTTTGTTAAGCCAGATTTTGTCAGACGCAGCAGAGCCCGGTGTTTTCTGTGCTGCCTAATAGTCCTCCCTCGCTGCTGGCTGCTGACACCCTTGTGCTGGCTCTCTTTCTTTCTCCCTATTTAAAATAGCAGCTTTCATTTCTCCTATTTTGCAAGTAGTTGGGGTTCCTTCTGAAAACTGGGAACCTTTGTTTGAAAACATACCAAGATCCTGCTGGTGTCCTCTGAATATATAGCTTATTCTCCTCAGCTGGGCCTGCAGGGCTGCTGCTGAGCCATCATCCGCACACCTATCAACTGTGGGTTTGTTACGTTTGTTCCAGATTGTTGTTGATTTTAGAAATAAAAATCAAGCTGTGTGCCTTAAGAGAATCGCCACACATCCTCTTTGCCAGGACCTTCATTCCTCCTCCTTGTACACCTGCTGGGCCCTTGTGTAGCAGAGGTGAAAACCACAAACATTTATTTCAAGCTGCCAACGTTTTTAACATAAGTCCAAGTACAAACATGCAATAAAGTGAGAAATCCTTTATGTTTGTGTTTGTTTTTAACTAAGCAGGTGGGGGCTTTTGTGGTTTATATTCTTTTAATGAGATTTTATTTTCCCTCTGCACAGAAAACTTTATTTTCTGAGAGCCTCTAGCTTCTAAAGCAAGAGATAACCAAGGGTCCAAGAGGCCCAGTCTGCCAAGCCCTATCCAAGCACGGAGGTGAAATCGCAGCACCACGGAAAGCCATGGCATTGCTCTCAGACCTCACATACACAAGGCCCCAGCATGGGGCTGTGCACGCTGGCTCAGGTGCAGAAGCTCACTTCCAAAGCGCCCTTGTTATCTGTACTGACTGCTCAGCACCTTGAAGGTAAGATCAGTAGGTAAGGTCCATGATCTAGCAGATTTACCAACTATTCTATTCGCCTCTTCCCTCTCGCTGTTGGCTTTAAATCCCCGCCTGCCCCGGAATTTGCTGGCGTTCTTTTTTGCAGTCCCTGCTTCCAGCCCGGGGAGGCAGCTGGCGTTTGCTGGGGAGGGCGCTAGGTGGCACTTTTGACTTCTCTGCTGAATTTTGCACGCTGCAGCCGGGGGAGCAGCTTTAACGTCAACGTCAAAGCTCAAGAATTACGTCACTGAGGTGGGATTTGTTTTATTCATTAATTTATTTTTACCTCCGTTCCACCGCTGGTATGAGGAGCAGTTCCCAATTCTCAAGCCGTGGTCCTGTTATTTAACTGCCTGACACTTCGATCGTGTGTGTTTGGTTGTGGTCCCTCGTTTCAGGAGCACTACCCGCTTGTTTCTGCTGGGACAGCGGCTTGGGTACTCGACCTATACGGCCTGATTCCCCCGTGCAGTTACACAATTCTTAAGCAAGGAAAATGCCAGCATTGGCACAAAAATGATGCAAGAGAATAACACGTATGACTCTACCCTGTTTCAGTTCAACCTGAAAGCAACATGCTATTAGAACTAAACAAGTTAACTGCAGCCGGAGAAGGAGGTAAGAGTTAGAACAAAACACCTTTTCTATTGAAAAAATGAAGTGGAAGTAGCAGGTAGTTGTAAGAAAGCCACTCTGACGCTATTGCAGATTTAATATAAGAATTTACTCACAATATTGCAGTCTTAATATAAAGGTTTACTCAAATATTTAAGAGAAGAAAGAAATTCCTCTCTATTATGAGCCAAAGAAATAGAAAACAATCAAACTGAGATCCCTGGATATCTGTCAGATTGAAATGTTGGCCATGAAGTTAAATGAAATGCCAAACTGCTGAACACAATCAGGAAAAGGTATGAAGAAGAAACAATGTCAGAGAAGAATCTGTAAATTGCAGAGGGAGAAGTACAAAAAAAAAAAAAAAAAAAAAAAAAGGAAAAATACATATAATGGTAGAATTTGAGGAGAGGGTATGCCAATTGTGGCCTGTAGCAGAGGAACATGAAGGGTAGAATGCTATAGCAGAGATGAAATAAAGAAGAAATAAAAGAACAAACAAACAACTGAATTTCTGCCAAAGAAGATAATACATTGCAATCAATATATATTTTTGGATAATGTTTAAACTGTGTTTGCACAGGTGAGCAAGAGTGATTTGAAAAATGGTGGGATATGGTGTGATCACAAATGGAAACTTAGTGGAAAAAGTTTTACAGGTCTTTGAGTTGTATGCTGAAAATATTTCCAAAGCTCCCACTTTGTGCTGCCACAATCACTTTTGCCTTTTTTTCCCACTAATCAGTTACTTACAGAATAACCAACAGGTGCAGCAGATCAGAAACAGTTTATTTATTCAGAGCAGCCTGCTTTAACATCATTTTCCTGAGCAAAGCAGCATTTGTTCTTGCTCTGGCAGGGTGATTGGACCAGATGATCTTTTAAGGTCTCTTCCAATCCCTAATATTCTGTGAGTTGCTTGTGTACAATACTCAAAAATCTTCAAGTTTTATTTTATTTATTTATTTATTTTCCTCCCTTGGAGAAATTAGGCTAAATTTGCATAGTCTTACAGTGACTGAGCAGTAAGAGTACTGAGAACATGTAAGTAACAGATTGCATAGGTCAAATCGAACGAATGGGTATTCTCGGGTCAAAAAGAGCCATAACTTTTATGTCCTGTTGTTAATAATGTTATCACACAGAATCATCTAGGTTGGAAGAGACCTCCAAGATCACCGAGTCCAACCTATCACCTGCTGTTATCTTGTGGGTATGTGAAAATGTTGTGTTTTTTTAATAAAAAAAAAAAATCTATGTACAGTAGATACACTTCTAACCACAATATGAGGCAAATGGATGAGATTTGAAAACTATTTTCCAGATAAAGCAATTAAAAACACTATGTTGAAATAGTGATTCTTTTTTTCTTAATATGTGATGCTATTTTTTTCCAGCCTGCCTGGTTAGCTTGTTAACAAATCTGTGAGTATTGTATTTGACTTCAGTAAACTTACCTTTTTAGCGAGTCAAGGCATAAGGTGATACGCTCCTACGAGCGATCAAATGCGTACATGTAGGATGTCTCTGCCGCATTGTTTTGTCCCCTGAAAGCAATTTCAGAAAAGAATCTCTTACTATTGAAACCATTAGGGGCTATTCTGAGTTCCGCTGAATTCAGGGCAACCTGATTTGAACTTTTCCTCATTTTATGCTAGCTAGGTAAATTTCACCATGCATGACATTTACTTTGCTAGGTCACAAGGTTAGTCCAGCTCTCCACACCTGAACATACATACAAATTGCTGAGGTTTTAGTTTGACATTCTGCAAGCTAACGGCTAGCTTCACCCATTGTCTTCTGACAGATACCGTATTATGAAGGCAAAGTTGTACCTGCAGGTATTTGAGGTGCCAGTAACAGGTGCCAATGTCTCAGCTGCAGAGCCAAGGGGACATGGGCATGGTGTAGTGAAGGTGAGCTTTGCGAGACCAACTCTGTGTTGTTGTACAAAAGGTACTGTAGCAAAAATACCATAAGTTCTCATAACTGGATAATACTGAAAGACTGTAGATAAGCAGATGATATCTTTTCTTCTTGAGTAGGCTATTTTTACAAAAGTGTTCTAAGGTAACCAAAGTGATCATAAATATCCAGTGCATGGTCGTCACTTGCGTGATGACTACCTTCAGGCTCATGGGTAACAGCACTTGGCTTTCTCCTGGTCTCTGGGTGAGATTACTCTCAGGGCTTCAGAGACTGGGTATGCCAAGGTGTTGAAGCCTCAGAAGTCTGGAAAATTCTCTTGCAGGGGGTTGTTAAGCACCTTCCCTCTGATACCACCTTCAGTGAAGAAGAAATCCAGGGGTCTATTGTCTGTCTACAAATTTATTTACTTATTTTTTACTCGGTTTCCGTTGTTGCTTAACTACCTCCCCAAACACGCGTACCTGGTAAACTATAGTTTATTTTGCAGTAACCATGTGAGTCAGCGTAAGTGATCAGACGCATCTAGATAACAGATAAGTTCTCTGGGTTGTTTCTGAACATCCTACACACAACTGCAGGAGGACAGACACTAGAAAACAACAAACAGAGTCCTGAACTTGCACATTGGCTGTAGGCATACTGCCAATTCTCACATAAAATTTGGCTTGCTCTCAATAACCAAGGAGCATTGAGTAAGTATTTTTCCTGTAATTGAATATAACGAGATTACTTAAGAAGTGCTAGCCTCTCCACCCATTGGTATAATTGTTGGGTTAGTAAGATATTTAGACATTTCCATGCTGTTGAAAACTAGGTGCATTGTTGTCTGGAAATGACACTGAGGTTATAATTGTAGATTTGCAGATAGATTGCACCCTGATTCAATTGGTATTTGATTTGCCAGCATTCTTGCTCTCTGCTTATCCTCTGTATTTGTATCTATTCTTGGAAAAGTAATTTTTCCGTTATATTTACTGCAAGGTTATTTAGAGAGATGCTCGTTCTACGTTTTAAATTGATACTGCTGCTTTGAAGCTTACCTGACGCTTCCTAGTATAAGGTCGTGTTATCTTTTACTTATCACCATGCCCTAGCAGTTTGGCTCCAACTTCCATGTTAGCTTTCTGACTCTTTCTAGAAGAAAAAAAAAAGCCACTGTTAATTTTAGTGTTTTCGGAAACAAATTTGCAAAAGCTACTTGCTTACAGTAAATTCTCGTGGGTCTTTCCTCAAAATACCCCAGCGTTTCCTGCTTTGAAACAAGCACTTGGAATTTGCATAAAATACAAAGATGCATTTGTAGTCCCCTGAAAATCTGTCCATACTGGCTCAGCTGTTTATCTTTGAAAATATGTTTGCTTGTGGTCACTGCTGGTTCTTAAAAGCTAACTTCTCTTAAGCCTGCCCTCATTGAAGGGGTTAAGCCTCTTGCAGGTCCAGTGTGGGGCCAGAGGTATTATTGTTTTAGGCGAATGCCTCTGATGAAGGCCACAGGTCAGAAGGAGGACTTGCATACTGGTTGTTCCCAGCTGCTTTTCGCTGTTTGGGCTGTTGCCCAGACCAAAAAGCAGGCGCTGTCTCTCCCGTGCATGTTGAATTACTTTAGCGGCACATAAATGGAAAACTGAACTACTTAAGGGCACGTAAATGGACGTAAACATCCGACTTCTGTGAATACAGAACAAAAACAAAGGGGGGAAGCAGTTAATGATTATGTAATAGGTGGTATGGGAATGCTCAAGGGGAGCAAATTAAGATTTTTGGGGACAACTTCCAGCCTTAAGTTGACTTAGTACCTATTGGAAAGCCTAGCTTTGCAATGCCAGTAATGGGGCTTTCTGTGCCCTGCAGTACAACTGCTAGGAAGTTCAGTCCTCAGTAGTGGAAGATAGCTGTGATGGACTATATGAATCTATCCTTTCCATAGTTTGCATATAGTTTACATCCTCTCCACAGTTTGCCTCTCCCATATATCAGGCATACTGTGATAGCTGTGGTCATTGCTAGTCCCTTTTTTTTTTTTTAATTGTTATTTTATTAAGGGGGCGGGGGACGCGCGCGGCCCCTTGGTGGTATTTCTGTCGGTTGTGTGAAACTGTGGAAATGGTGCCCAGGAATGTCGTCCTTATTTTACAAATACCTTAATAGGAAAAGGAAAGCCGTGCCATCGTGAACCCTGGGTGCTGGAACAGCAAGGGGCTCCACCCAAAACAAGGGTTTGAGGCTGGAGGAGAACATGTGGCTCAAAGAAGAGGTCTAGAGAGTTTTGGTTAGGTAATCCACCGGTCCTGTAGTCCTCTGTTTTAGTTATTTGTGCTGCTGTTCTGGTGGTACAGTCTGCTTAATAACAATTTCCTGTTTCTTAACAACTGCATAGCCTGTTGCTAGGCTGTATGTAATGTTTTTTTTTTACTACTTTTTAAAACTTCAAGAGGAAATGGGCTTATTAAGTCCTAATTATTTATTTCCTTACATATCCTTTTATCATCTCCCAGGCAGCAGTTATCATTCACACAACTTTCTTTAAATAATTAATCTGAATTCCAAATAGATTTTTTTTTCTTTTTATTATCTCATCATGTGCCCTGGGTACGACAATACTTTCATGTACGTCCATGCTTCAGTGTTCCCCAGAAGAAGATGCCAGACCCAGGTCAAGTGCTCTTTCCTGATCTGGAGTGTGTATGTGACCTCTGAGATAGAAATACAGCCCCGCTTCCCCTAATTGCTCGTGCCCTGGAGAAGAATCAATCTCTGAGCAGTCTATTCAGCCAAACTCGTGCTTTTGTAAAAATAATGTACTGAAGGTTGATACTATTGAATTTTTTATTTAAATGCTGAATTATTAGTGATCTTTTAAGAGGAAGAAACTTCAAGGGAACAGGAGGCATTATTTCTTATCCAGACTCCTCAGTACAGTCTGGTATAGGTGCCTTCCTGCTTCCCAGAGCTTGTCGCTCCAAGGCATGCTGCTTCTATAGGGAAGAGTGCTAGGCAGAGAGCCAAAAAATCTGAAAGATCCCATTATACTTTGTACTTCCGAAAACTAATCCAAGTCAATTTCAGAGTGGTCTTTGTATGGTGCCAAAGAGAGAAAACATAAATGATGAAAGTGCCTTTCTCATTTGTGTTTGCACCAAAAGCCATCACCCTAAGGTTATGGAGCGGGGAATTAACCAAATGGTTTTACCGTCTTGCAGCGATAAATGTGCATTTGTTGGCCTAGCTTTTGCACAGCCCCTGACCCAATCTTTTGGTTGGGCTGTGTTGGCCCAATGTAGGGGACGGGGTGGGAACAGGAATGAGAGGCAGAGGGGAGGCAGTTGCTGGCCTGTGAGTCAGCATTGCTGCTGAATGTCAGTCAGGGTTTGTATTGAGGGTCTACATTTGTAATGCAGCAACACAAAAATTAACTCATCCAGCATCAGAGCATTTAAAATGAAAGGAGATGTACAATGGCAACAGTATAGTACTAAAGTGCTATAGGATATAGTACTTTATAGGACTATAGTACCTTCTATATAGTACTTTATATAGTACTTTATAGTGCTATAATACCTTCTAAAAGTTTCCAAGTCTTTTTTTAATCCCTATACATTTAAATACCTGTCTTCATTGTTTATGGCTTTGTTAACCCTTTCTTAGCTTATTGAATTCTTTTAAATGCTGTTGTTGTTGCTAGCAATGCTACTGCTCTTAACATACACTGATTTTGTTTCTGGTAAGATTCCTGCAAGTATTTTGACAGTAGAACGTACCTACTATGGGTGAATTTATTAGGTATATCCAACACAGTGCTACATAAATTGTCAGTCAGGTACAAGTCTTCAATCCTTTTGGGTGGAGGTGGCTCTCCCTTCCCCATTGTTTTGTGTTTTCTAGATGTTATGTGAAAGGGGAAGAATGGTTCTCTTTTTTTCTTGAAGTTCCTGGTTTGGTGGGGGGAAACTACCCAGCACGCAAACTGAGGGCATTACATCAAATGGACAAGTTTAGTTTATTCTGTAAGTCACTGATTGCTGTCCATCTGCTGCATGTAATGAGCTGGTTTGGGTCAAATAAACAATGGAAGGAAGTAGATAACCTAGGGAATGGTGTACATGCCCTCTCTGTGGCAGCAGTATCTGGCTGAGTTCCTAGAAAATGGGCAGCTCCAGCTGCTGTCTCAACTGCATTTAAAATGAGAAGCCACGAGAAAGGTTGGATCCCCTTTTTCAGCAAGAAACTGCTTGACTATTACCAGCTTTTAGATTTTACTGGGGAGATTAACTGACCAGCCTTGGGGAACTGATGCCATGTGGTAAATTAGGTTGCTTTTGTTTCTAAGCACCACAGCTGATATATATATGTGTGTGTGTGTGTGTGTGTATATGTGTGTATATATATATGAGGTTAGTGTAGAAAACTCAGAAAACTGACACAAACTTCTGAGGGCCCCGAAGGGGAAATGAGTTGAAATGGTTTTTATACTGGCATATGGCATACCTACTTGTGTAACTTTTTGCCCTACTTTTTTATAACGTACTTAGAAACAAAAGAGCACCAAAACGTTAAAACTGCCCCCAGAAGCACGGTTCTCTACCTCTGTCAGCAGGTGTGCAGCATCCCTCCACCCAGCCTAACAAGGCCTGGCACGAAGGCAGGGTGCCGTAACAGAGGCTGCCCCTGCCCAGCAGCTAAGGGATGGGGGCCGCTTCCCCCGCCGGCAGGAGCTGTGGAGCCGGCCCCGCTATCCGTCGGGGCCAAGCCCAGGGCGGCAGCCGTGGCGCGGGCAGATAAAAGTCGGTCAGCCCGGGCAGGGCCGCGGAGGCTGCGCGGGGAGCCGAGGCGCTGCCTGCCGGGGGGCGAAGAGGCTGAGGGCTGCAGGCGGCCGCCAGCGGCAGGGAGCCCGGTGCGCCGCGAGGAGCAGCTGCGGGCGGGCTGGAGCCCCGGGGCAGGACGCGCTGAGGGCAGGCGGCCGCCGCCATTTTGCGGCCGCGCTCCCCCCGCGGCGCTCGGGCCGCCCGCTCCGAGCGCCGGGCTGCTGGGGCGGGTCGGGGCGGGCCGCCTGGGCCGGGCCAGACCTTCCCTCCCCTCCCCTCCCCTCCTGGGCCTCGGTACCGGCGGCCTCGGCCTTGGGGAGGCTGTCACCTTGGCAGGGGAGAAATCCTCTATACGTGCGCTCGTGCGGAGGTGCCTACCGAAAGCTAAGTAGGTAAGCGGTCCGCTCCTTCGCCCGTCCCCCAGTATTTTTCTTTCCGTATTTTTTTCTTCCCCGAACCAGCTGTCACGGCGGGTAGCGCAGTTATTCTTTCGCCCCGCATGTTTCCCGGTGGAAACGCCGCGTGCTCGGGGCTGGGGCGGCGGTGCGGGAAGGAGGGGCAGGAGGGGGGGGCTGTGTATCGCGGCTCCTCCGCGGTGGGGCCAGGGATGCTTCATCCCTGCGGGGAAGCCAGGCGTTTTCCAAGAGATGCTGACGACCAAGAGTATGCCGAAAAACGTTCTGCTGTTGGCATCAAACACCTGTGTCTGGTAATGAGCCCTCAGATGAGCCTAACTGGAAATGAAGGAAGGAGTGCTTTCCATTTATTTTTCTTGCCCGGTATTTTGCGCTGTTGGCAACTGTTGCTTCATTGGGACTTGCCTGAGCGCCCACACGGACAAATCCTGCAGGTGCTGCGGCCGTGGGGTCTGCCGGCTGCGGGCCCGGGGCAGGCCTCGCTGTCTGGGGCTTCTGTGGGCGCTCACTTTCCCCTCCTGCGCTGCTCCACTGCTGCCTCGTAACCGCAGCACGGAGAGCTGGACAGGGAAACGCGGCCTCGGAAAAAACAACCGCTCGGAGATGTGTAAGGCCTGGAATCTCTCGTGGCGGTGTTTGGGTTGCAAGCCAGCGGTGGCACGCTTCTCAGGTTAATTGCTGCTACGGTATTATTCGGTATCTGCTTTCTTGGCCCAGTAAAGAGAAAAGCAAATTTTGTGGTTAACTTGCAAGAATAGGAGCTGTAGTAATCACTTCTTCCCACTTAATTTTATCATTGTAACTATCTGCAGATGCTTCCTTTTTTTTTGACTTAAAGTAAAAACTCTTATAGAAATGAGTACATTGCATTCTCTGAGATGCTGGAGCTGCCATGAAGGGTAATTTTTCCTGCCCCACTCTAACTTTCAGCCTCTTTAATAAATTAGTGTCACATTTGAGGTGTTTCTGCATTGCATTAGGGTAGCAAATAAGGTCACAGCGTGGGATATAATTTATGAAGAGTGTGCAGTCTTGCTAGCGTCACCAGAATTATCCTGAGAGTAATGATCAGCTGGAAGTTTCTCTGAGAGACCAGAGAGATGTACAATGAGGTATCTCTTACAATCTCTCATAATTTAAAACACAAAACAACAACAACAACAAAACAGCCAAACAAAGAAAAAGAAAAAAAAAGAAAAAAAAAACACAAAAGGGTTTTTCCTGCTGGGAAAGGAGGAGACAACTTCTCTAGTCTCGTGCCCAGAGAAGAACCAGATGTTGCTCAACTCCCAGCTGCTGGAGAACTGACTTTCTGGCCTGGTGGATTTTAACACTTTACAAATATTGACAACCTACAGGAGACATAGGCAAATATCAGTGCTCCGGTTTATTTCGAGGGAATTGTGAACTGTGCTGGTTCCTTGCTCTCAAGCTGTTGTCAGTCTTTATGCTAGGCTTCCTCTCACGACGTCTGAACTGTCCTTCCTTATGGATGCAACCTGATGGATGGGCTGCAAGCAGCTGCTCTTGACACAATCAACAGTGGATGAGGCAGCGTTGTTCTTGAAAGCTTTGTGTTTATTATTAGTTCCCAGTAATGCAGCTGTGACAGAGCTTTCAAGGATTTAAATCTTAATCTTTGATTCTTGATATGTCCTATATGGGCAAAGCCAAGCTCTTGCCTTTGGGACTGTGTTATATCTGCTTATTTTAGCATCCTTTGACTAGTCAATGTTATATGTACTGTACGAACTGATGGCTTTCTGTGTAGAATATACAAGGCTTTGGTTTTGCATCAGCTCAGCAATATTGATTTCATTAAAAACTGAACTGAAGACCTTTTTGCTCGCAGGAGAAGCTAGTTTGAGTTCAGCCCTAGGTGTGATAAGGCTGTATGCTAAACCTCTGATTAGTCGTTACATGAGCTCACAACAGTTATGTAAATGCACGTATCCTGTGGAGCAAAAGGAACCGAGAGAAATATGTACTGGTAATCAGTAAATCAAAAGCCTGCGTTTCTGGAAAATACCCGTGGCTCTGCAATAGACAGTCTGTGGTAAGCGTGGATGTTTTGGGATGTGCGCATCTCTGGAGCTGAAGAGGTGATTCAAGCCAAACGCCCTCTGAGGAGTGCCAGTAACAGCTTTACCGTGGCGCAGTTTCTGTCTTTGAAACTCATGTGGTTTGCCAGAAATCGTGCCTGCCTGACTTTACAGGGGCCCTTGGAATGAAGTTCAAGGTGAAGATAGCCTGAAGGAAGGCTGCAGAAGTGCTTGTGGTGCTCTACAGAAGATGGTTGTAGGATGTGTGGGTGTATACCCATGTTAGTTTTGATCTCGTGAGGAAGATAGGGGATTTAGCACGTGCTACTGGCTGATACAATGAGAGTCAGCCTGCTGCATATTCATTTGAGTGAGTCCTGAATTGTAACATGGGGACAGTTCCATATTTCACACTGATTTTTACAAGGAGAAATAAAAATTTCAATTGAACACAGAGGGTGTTCAACCAATTCTGGCATGATTTTGGCTTAAAAGTATTTGCCTTGGTAGACTTGTCTGTGAAGGCCTGGCCTCTGCAAGCAAAAAGCGTGCATGTCTCAAACCTCTTTTCAGGAGAGAAAGATAGGAAGTAATTGTGGCTGCAAAAGTCTTTCACAGTACATAACGCTATGTAGGCTATGGCTTTTGTGAGGAAGAATTTGGGAAAATAAGTACAGCCAGGAGAATATACGTTTGCTACAGATTAAATGTTGCATTTTTTTTATTTTTTTAGAAAAGATTCAAGTTTGTTATTGCTGAAAAAATGCCTAAACAGAGCAGGGAGCAGGTTGAAGATGTTGCGTTGCAGAGTCTTACCTCCATGCAGTCCTGCAGGCTTGAGGAATTAGATGTAGGGCTGCACCGAAAAACTGCTGTTCACCTTGCAGCTAATGTAGAATGTGGCTGGCTTTCAGGAATTCAGCATTGGAAATCTGTCTATGACAAAACAAAGCTTGATTCTTTTTTGGATGTTTTGCAAATCCCAACTACCTCCTTAAATTTTGCTAGTAGGAGAAATGATTCGGTGTCTGCTTTATTTATTGCAAGTTTTTCCATTGTTCTATAGGAGATAATTCTCTGAGCTTCGGGTCTAAATAAATCTAGGTGAATGTATCTTTTATTTATATATATGTGTGTGTGTGTGTATATATATGTATAATTGTAATACAACATTTTAAGTAAGCCTTACTTGGAATGAGACTTATTTTCCTTGGAGGAAGAGGTAGCCAGGCTGCTTGACAGATTCAGATGATGCAGCTGCTCGGTCCAGATGAATTACAAAAGCATTGTGGTGGTGTTTACTAAAAGCTTTGGGCATAAACTCTCTGACTCATGACTTTTATTTATGCTACATGTGAATATGTGTATGCGGGATGCCAGGGGGTGACATAGGGCATACAAGATCTCACCTTTGCTCTGACTTGATTCATTTGCTTATTTACCTTGCTGTTACATGCTCTCTGCTCCTTGAGGAGAGGATGCAAGGCAGCTGGGGAGGCTCTTACACCAGCCGTTGATGTGCACAGGTCTAACCAGAGCGCTGTACAAAGCCCTGCTTTGGGAGCTGGGAATCTCAGCTTTGCCACTGATGCGTTTGATTTATGACAAATCAGTCTGACTTTGCCTTAGTTTCTGTCTCTACAAAATGGGAGAAATTATCTGGACTTGCTTTCCAGAGTACTTCAGGATTTAGTCATGTCAAAAATTAATACGTCGGGTTAGCACTGATGTGCCGCATTAGACCATCGACCACTGTGTCCATGAGGATCCCTTGTTAACAGGGAAGTGTACTTCATTAGCACGTGATACTGGAAAACTGGGGGAGGTCAAAGTTGCAGGAAGCAAGGTGCACGCAACATTGGAGTGTGATAAGATTGTTTTCTGTGCATTTTTCTTGAAGGTAGGGAGCGCCTCCAAATACTTGAGTGCAGGGGTGGAGAAGCTACAATCCTGTCAAATTTCCTTGCCAAGCACGCAGTTCTTGTGAGGGCTATTCCTTCTACCTCTATTACAAGGAAGAACAGGAATGGTAAGAAATGTGTGAACTGGCTCTCAGGAGTGTTAGGAGATGATGTATAACCACTTTCTAGAGTAGGTGACAAAGTTCTCATCAATAGGGTGTGTCTTCCATTGATGCAAGCCCAACTACATTAGTGTGGAGGCTTGGAGTAAATTCGGCAGCTCCTTGCGTCCATATAACTGCTCTGGACACCGCAGTCCTAGGAGATGAGAGGTAGTTTTATGCTGGAGATGGGGCTCTGGACAGCCTGATCTAGTGGGTGGTGTCCCTCCCTATGGCAGGGGTTGGAACTGGGTGATCCTTGAGGTCCCTTCCAACCCGAGCCATTCTGTGACTCATTCTATGATTCCATGGTCTCATGCTCAAGTGCTGACTTTTTGTGGCTGAGAAAAGATGAAAGTTAGGTTTCTGTGCCAGTCATAGTTTGAAGGCGTTGCTGTAGCCTGATGTGCACAGACAACGCGTTAAAATGGAACTTGGAATTGGATGTATGGAAGCAAATGAGTGAATAATCTTGGTCTTGTGACCAGCCTCGTTAATTTGAGGTAACGTGGGCTGCAGTGTCCATGTTCCTGAAATTATACCAAATTGTGTATGCTGATGAAGGAAGACGCTCAGAAAGTGTTCTTTATCAGAGCAGCTAGTGCAAGAAACCTTCAATAACGGCGTGTGTTTAGCCTGACAAACTGTCAACGAAGAGAAGTGACCAGGTTTTATGCGCAGAAGTATGTGAGGGATGGAACGCCAGTGGTTCCCAGCGGTACTGTGGGTGTGAAGTGTATAAGATAGGTAACTGCCAAGGTTTTGGAAAGCTGCCTTGAAAAAATAAAGTTGGCAAGACAGCCTCAACTAAGTTTGGAATATTAGTATCTGGTAAGCTGGAAAAAAATTCTGGAGGTTAGATTTTAAAACTCCTCGCTTGAACTACCACTAGGACGCAGTTGTAGCAGAAGGCATGGCATTGGACAGGCTCACTGCCTTCCCAAAGGACTGGCTCTTTTTAGGCCTAGTCTGTGTTACATTTCAGACAGAAGGTGGTGGTCATTTCCCAGTATATCAGCTTCCAAACAAGCTCTGAGAGGAACCACCTCTCACAACATCCAGATGCTCAGCTGGCAAACTTAGCAGGGCAGAAGAAGTCACTCTTGCAGATGGCGTGCTGTTGGAGCAGTAGATGCTGTTCCTCTTATGGGTATCAAAACCAAAAGGGATTGTAGTATTGGGTAGAAATAAGGAAACAGGGGCAGTTTTACTGAGTCATTTGATGACCTGCTTTTAAACATCAGCATCTGCATGGGGAAAAAGCACAAAATCTCTTGAAAAGCAATGCCATGTTCTTGGCTGATCAGCAGTGGCAAAAGAGCTCTTGTTCCACGATGGAGTGAGGGCATGCAGCTTAGAATGGGAAAGAACATGGAAACAAGTTGTTGTTTGGGGGGGAGTATTATTTTGCCTTGTTTTTTTCTGGATGTGTGAAGAATGAGTCTAGAAGGATGTACAAAGGAAGAACTGCTACTGATGGACTGAAAATTTTCCCTGTGACAGCATTAGAGATCAATGTGAGCTCAGTAAGTTTGCATTTCCCCTGAAGCAGAGGGTTTTGTAACTGTTCTCCCTCACCTCTAGCAAAATAGATAGTCAGCCCTGAGTAACCAAGGGACCATCCCTTTGGGAGGGTAGGAAAACTGTTTCAGGCTCATTGGACTCAATTTGGCAGCAGGACATTCACAAAAGAAATCCTGGAGATGGGCTGAAACGATAGTTTTATCAGAAGATGGGTCTAGATTAGAGAGTAAGAGATCTGAGTCATCTGTTTGTAATTGAATAAGTGCTTATGAAAGTACAGAGGCAGGGGGTGTAGGGAGACAAAAGAGGAACAAGGAAGGAGCCCTACCAGCACCCACAGAAATTTGGAGGGATCCTCCCATGGAAATGCCATAGGATCAAGTAGAGATGGGAGGAGAATTAGGAGGAGCTCTAATTACAATAGATATGGGAAGGGTAAGATTAAGAAGAAGGTGATTATGTATGATGCTCACAAAGGATGAAGTTGGAACACCAGTACTGAAAGGTTAAGAGGACTTCTGGCCTCTGAGGATTTTGGTAAGAGGTGTTTCAGGGACAGAACTTGGGTTAAATAGGATGTAAAGGTGGGTTCCTTACTGTGCTTGAAGCTGTGCATTTTGAAGCAAAGATGAAGTAGCAGTAGTTAAAGGGAGATCAAGAGTAGGATTTCAATACTGGAAGTTTAAATTGTATTTTTATTGCAGAGGAAAAAGAACCAAGTAAGACGTGGCATAGGAAGGACCTGAGATAAGATGTCATGGGGCAAATAAAAGGGAGTTAGATAAGAAAAGTAACAATTTGATAGTTGAAAACAAAGAGAATGTGAGAACCATACCTGGGAATTGGTAGTGAGTTGAGGAGGTAAGTAGGGTTGTAAGTTGATAATGAGTGTTTAAAGAGCCTTGTGCTTTCCTGTTAGAGAGGTAACTAGGCTCCTAATGGTAGTCCAGGAAAATAAGCAATATACGCTGAGAATTTAACAATTACTGTTTTCTGACTGGAAAGGGTTGAAGGGCAGTAATTTATCCTCAATGGTGATTTGATGTTTAGATTTTATTATTATTATTATTTTGCTTTTTGGATTCCCAAACTACAATTAGTTTTAGTATTTCAGTATTTAGCGTCTATCAGTTGTCTTGTTGGGATGTGTGAACTTGTGAGAAGAACGTGTGAGTACAGAATGATATTTCAGTTTTTTGCTTTCTCAGATTTGTGTCTCAATACCTACTTATTACTCGTCTTAATGTTTATTTTTAATGCACTTGTAAGTATAAACTCTTCTGTCAGCAAGCCAGATACCATAAACGTTTACAAGCACAGTTTCAGAAGTTAATGAGTATTTTTGTTTGTTTTGCAGATGAGATCACTGCATGCTCTCTCTTTTGGAAGAGGTGGTCAAAGGAAATGGATAGCTATTCAGACTTCAGTGCAGAGAACCTCTCATCTTCAGCTAACATGTCTATTTCTTTGCCTGGACAAGTTGGACTCAATACCACCAGTGGTCCTCCTTCTATGTCAATAAGCAGGCTTTTCCCAGCCCTGTTAGAATGCTTTGGAATAATTCTTTGTGGCTACATAGCTGGAAGAGCCAACATTATCACGTCAACTCAGGCCAAAGGACTGGGAAACTTTGTCTCACGTTTTGCACTCCCAGCACTATTGTTCAAAAACATGGTGGTACTTAACTTTTCTAATGTGAATTGGTCTTTCCTGTACAGTATCTTAGTTGCCAAAGCTGCTGTGTTTTTCTTAGTCTGCGTTTTAACCCTGTTGGTAGCCAGTCCTGAGAATCGATTTAGCAAAGCAGGTTTGTTCCCTATATTTGCTACACAAAGCAATGACTTTGCACTGGGATATCCTATAGGTAAGTAGTTCCTTTTGCTTTCCTCTTCAAAAGTATTTTTCAGTGCTCTAGATGCTTCTGCTTTTCTCTTGCATTATTTGAAATTGAAGTTATGAGCTGCCTTAAAAATTTCTTGTTACATTTCTTGAGGAAATTCATTAAAAAAAACCCTCAGGCCACATACTTTCCAGTAAGAGAGGAAAAGAAAAACAAGCTGTCGGATGGTATGAATGAAACCATTTTAAACAATCCAACTCCTGTTGTATAGGATTGTGATCTTCATTTAAAAAAAAAAAAAAAAAAAGGAGGAGCCTATATCTGTGGCCTCTGAAATAGTTGTAGTGGGATTTTGTACTAATTTGTCATTAACTCTTGGTCTACCTCAAAGAAAACACTTAATCATAATGTTGGTGTCTACTGGTTATGGTATGTGCAAGAAAAAACTTTTAATCTGCTTTGAACAAACTTCTAATTTTTGTGTTAATTTATGTAGCCAGTCATGTTCTATCCCTTAATCTTTGTTCTGTTGCAACCAGTAGATGTGCCTTAGGACTTAGTCTTGGAAGAAGTAAGTCTTTTAGAAGGAAGATTATTGTGTGATTTGTGGTAATCTGCATTTGTGTATCTCAAATTGGAATTTTATGCGGCTGTGATGCCTTTCTCGGTATGTGCAATTAACTGCCAGTCCAGTGGAGTTTTTAAAAAAAAAAAAAAAAAAAAAGGAAAAAACAAGAGGAGGCATTCAGACTATAACTTGTATAGCTGTGTACTCTTGTTCTTGTAAGCCTATATTTCTAATTCCAGGCAATACCAGTTATTAAACTTGATTTTTATCCCAATCTGCAAGACTATTATTTTCTTCCCTTTTGGTATTTATTTATTTATTTCCCTTTTTAGATTTCCTGAAGGAGATGTTAATATGGTTTTTTAGTTACATGTACTATGGTATTTAGGAAGAGACCTGGAGTTGTAGCAGGCTTCTCCCACCTACTACTGTCGGAACTGCAGTACTTTTTACCTTGGGAGGTTCTTTGTGCCAGCACAGCTTCCAGTGCTGCCTCTCCCCAGGCTGACCTGTGTGGCCAGTGCAGAAAGAATACTGCAAGTGTCAGAGTTTCAAAATATGCCTTGAGTGGGTGGCATTTGGAGAGGATGGCTGGATTCATTTATGTTTGCTGTTCCTTGAGGAGAAGGTACTTACTCCTCTCAAATTCTCTTGAGATCGCTGTTATTGTCCAGATAAAGTTAAGAACAAAAAAAGAAATTAAGTTTGCTCTAGCAAAGAGCAAGATAATTGTTTATAAAAATGAAAATACAGTTACAAAAGAAAAGCTTAAGCATTCAACTCCAGATTACATGTAGCAACAAGTAGCTCCGTATTTTAGATAAGTTGAGGAGCTGGCAGTGTTATTCACCCTATTCCAGGGCAGCATGCTCCAGAGAATCTTGAATCTTTATTCTCTTCAAATTTGCTGGATGTATATAAAATATAGACAAATGCAATTGCAAACTTTTTCTTCCCTAGATGAATATACCGTTTCCCTCAGTTGCATCTCCTGAGACTTATTCCTCTTGAGGGAAATCAGCAGTATATCACAAATACGGCTCTGAGAATTACCTCTTTGTTTCTTGGTGCTGGATTAAAATGCCAGTTAGGATTTCTTTTTCTCCTCTTTTAAGGTTCTCTGAATATATTTGCCTTGCATCTTTCTACTCAAAACATTCCTTCTATGTTGAGTGACTTTCTTGACGGATTACATTTTTCTCCAAATATCCACAATTTATAAGAAATGATTCATGTCTCCTCTACACACAGTCTAGCCAAATTCACAACATCTAGTTTATTAAGGGCTTACTGGCATACCTAACACAACAGTAAGTGTAGGCACTTAAAGGTTCTTTGTTTCTTAGAGCTGTTTATTTCCTTTCTTGCCGTTTCACTTCTCTTATCCAGCCCCCAAACTTTTACCAGTTTTTGATTCATGCTGTCGTGTGTGCAAGCTGTTCATGTTAGTGGCTTCTCTGGAGTGTTTGCAGGGCTGGCTAGCACAGAGTGCTTTGCTGAGTTCTTTTTACTTGTGGAAATAGGCGGTGGTTTGAGCAAAACCTGATCTTCTAATGGAAATACATTTTTTAATGCTGCCTTTAAAAATCATATGGTTTAGTTACAATTTGTAAGAAAAAAGCATTGACAATTCTTTGTATTACAATAACATTTTAAAAGGCAGTTTATTTAAAAAATGACGTCTGGAGTTTTCATCCAATGTGATACTTCTTTTCTGCAGTAACCAGTATGCTAATTTTTCCCATTGAGCAAAGATTTGCACATATGAAAATAACTATCTGTATAGGGAAATCAAAATGCAGGTTACATTTTCAAAGTTCACCAGCCTGTTTTTCTCTAATCACTGTTAAAATAGTTCTATGCTGCAAAGTAATGCTGGTAAGGAGGTTTGCTAGCTGACCCCTGAGGTAAATTGAGTTGCTATGATAGAAAGCTTCATCTGGCTGGTTTGTATTACTGGGAGAGATGATGCAGCTCTGACAGAACAGCTTCCTATACTCTCAGGTGCCATGTTAAAAGCACAGGTATAGCAGAAGTGTCGTGTGGATGATGTCTTAGTTACAGTAACTTGAATGATGTTAATTGTAGTAAGCACAAGCAACGAGTGGTTTATTTGTATGTATTTTTGAGCAGCTGGGATGTGGAGAATTGTTTTAAAAGCAAGTCTAAAAATAGCATTAATTCATTTTTTTTTCCTATGATCAGCAAGCAGACACCTTGCTTTAAATAAAAAACATTTTTTTCATCTGAGAGTTGTGGATTATTCCCGCTGTCCTAATGATTCCTCATCACTGACTTCCTACGTGACTTGTGTTGAGCTGCATTTCTTTGAAATGGGTGTTCTACATAAAGCAGCATAAAAGCATCACTCTCAGGTGTGATGTTTTAGGAAAATTTAGACTTGTATAAAAATGTCCAGCATATTTAAGGTGGTTTTATTTATCAGAATATGTTTAGTGTTTATAGTTACACTAAATATATTTAGTGAACACAGCTGCTACTTCACTAAGGACTTTAGGACAAGTAGCTCCTGTATGCATCCTTTAATCATGGCTTGTAAGGGCAAAAGAACCTTCAGTGCTTTTTGTTACATATGAAAAGTCAACTAACTGAGAATGTCAGTTTATTCAATCTAAAGAGGAGGCTGTTTATAGTAAATACAGATTTAGAACTAATAGATCGTCTCATTCCAGATGCTTAATAGTACAGAGTTGTGGTTTTTTGTTGTTTGTTTTTTTAAAAATCTTTTGGGATCTTGAAAAATCCTGTTGTGAAGGAAAACTTCCTGAAGAAAAGAACAAGTTTAGTAGAGGGAGGGGCAGTCTATATCGTTTCACAGCACAGAGAAGTGCCACACCTTGTCAATTCTGTAAGCTCTTTCTGGCAGTGCTGTAACTTTAAAAGTTAGCAAAAAAGAAGCAGAACTACTACTGTTTAAATCTGCCTTATATTCACAACTCCTGTTTGTAATACTTCCAAGAATCATTTCACATTCATGCAGTTACTACTTTGCGAATCTTAAAAGTAGTGGCACATATTTGTAGAAGACTGATCTAAAAATGAACATAAGCAACTAAATTTTGTATTTTGCATCACCGCTACACATCAAAATTTGGTGGAGATGTTGAAAAACATCGTGTCCTGCGAATGCACATGCAGTGCTCGGCAATTCTCATATGTTTCTGGGGAGAAAAAGCAATTAAAAAAAAAAAAAAAACAATGTTCAGCATTTGGGATGAATCAAAAGGTGCATGGAATTGTTTATGTTTTCTTTTTTATCTGTAAGTGTTGAATCATTAAATAGCATTGGTTAAGTTAGTGTTAGGACTTTAATGTGTTTGTTACATGACTGTGGCCTAATGGTGACTGGGCGTAGTGTGTCACCTTGAATAGTTGTGAAGGCTGATGCCTCTGAAGGATAAAGAAATAATTTTCTCTAATTTTCAGGGAACAAAAGTTAATTTCAATATGAATGTCTTTTTGTACTGGAATGTTATCACTCATCACTTTTCATTTTCTGTCTTCTAGTTGAAGCTTTATATCAAACCACTTACCCAGAGTATCTCCAGTACATTTACCTAGTGGCTCCAATATCTCTTATGATGCTAAACCCTCTGGGGTTTATCTTCTGTGAAATCCAGAAGTGGAGGGATAATCGCACTGTGTCCCACAGCAAATTCAAAATAGTGGGCCTGGCACTCCTTCGAGTTCTGCAGAACCCGATTGTATTCATGGTCTTCATAGGAATTGTCTCAAACTTTATTCTTGGCCAGAAAATTCCTGAATACCTTGAAAATTTCCTTGACGGACTGGGCAGTTCATTTTCTGGCTCTGCACTTTTTTACCTTGGACTAACCATGGTGGGGCAAACAAAAAAACTGACAAAGGGTATGTTTGTTGCACTGATCCTTCTCATCACAGCTAAACTGTAAGTTCAATTTATGTACTCTCATAATTTTGTTCTTTAAAGTGTTTCTAGATGTTTTAAGCTCTAAATATGCAGTCCATGCGGCTTTTCTCTCAAAATCATTGTAGCAATAGTATATTTCACTTCTGTATTTTGTGTGAGTACTTCCCAAACTCTCTGATAGTACACAACTTTTAATTTTCAAAATAAATTTTGCAGACCACAAGCCTGTTGTCAGGCTCTGCAGAGAAAATAATTCAAGGGTGCTACAGCTTCCTGGACTGCCCGCAGGCCGTCTGTCATGAATGGGTGTTTGAGGAATTACTTTCTTAAGTTAAAATTCACTAGCTTAAATAGTTAAAGAAGAGCAAGTTTAAGCACTACTTGACTAGTTTCTGTATCTTCTTTGGATTAAACAATAAATCTCTAAATTAGTTGGTGACTGTAAATCTTTCAGACTGCTGTTTTGGAAGACCTTAAAAGTTATTCTACACTGATAAACTGTCTGACTTTTGAACATAAAAAAATCACAATTTTTATTTAGAACTTATGCTGTCATTATTTTCCCTTAACTATATCTCAGGTACTGGTGAACTAAATATTTGCTATAGAGCTATAATCAGCATAAAAAATCTTATTTGGTGATTATGTTTAGACTAGAAAATTTGAAGACCTATTTGAGTGTCAGTACAACTAACTAGCAAGCTTAAAGACCTAGTTTGTACCAGCTCAGTGATAAATTCTGTAAGAACATGGGAAGAATGAGTGGTTGTTAATATCACCACCCTGCTCTACTGGTGGGCCTGTGCAAGACTTACATAGTGAGTCTGTGTGAGATGAGGGATATTGCTAAAGGCAATCAGAGAAGCATCAATGTTTGTTGGTTTTTCGATTACTGGGTAAAACTTTCAATACTTTCAAAACTTTTCAGCTTGCATCCTTGTTCCATGTCAGTTTACATAAAGGTAGTCTAATATTCAAAGCTGCTGACTGCTTATAGCAGCTTCTACAGTTGAAAATAGTTTTGTTTGTATTTTACCTTTTTTAATCTGAAGTTATACAAAGAATGTTTCTGCACAGTCAGAAAATATGTTTGAATCTCAGACATTAGTGTCTTTTTAAACTTTTTTTTTTTTAATTTAACTTGTGACTCAAAATTTCAAAGCGGCTTGTAAATGTTCTGGTTCTATTCAGTCTTTTCTGAATAGACTCTATTGCTCTGTCTTGAATTACTTTTATTCTTTTTTTCCCCTCTCTTTTCAGACTTATGATGCCATTTCTTTGTAGAGAGATGGTAGAACTCCTGGACAAGAGTGACAGCGTAGTCAACCACACCAGTTTATCAAACTATGCATTTCTCTACGGAGTTTTTCCAGCAGCTCCTGGCGTTGCAATATTTGCAGCTCAATTTAATATGGAAGTGGGAATTGTATGTATTTTTTTCTTCCTAAACTTGTCATATGGGCTTATCTTTGTTGCTGAAATACTAAGTAAATAAACAGGCTAGTTGAAATTACTTTTCTGTAGTATAGACTCCCCAGACCTCAACTGTATTGAACTGTATTGCAAATTTAAGAGTTAACCAATGCACTCTTTCCTGGTGTCTCAAGTTTCTTGATGGCACGCAGTCTTAAATTAGTCCTCATACTTTTTCTATTCATGAAATTAGTAGGAAGAACTAAGATAACTTTAAATATAAAGAATTTGTATCTTTGTTTTGTTTTCTTTTTCACATACCTTATCTTTGTTCTACTGTTTTTGTAGGAAAAACATTAATGTTGTTACTGATTTCAGTGTGAGCAGTGTTAGGTTCATGCTGAAAACTCAGGGAAGAGCTTGAAGAGCTTGTGCTATAACTGATTCTCCTGTTGTCCTTCAGTTAAATCTTGTGGTAGAAATACATTTTAAGTAGAATATATTAATTAACCTTTTCAACTTAAGATATAAACGTGAATTCCCCCAGCTCCCTCCAACACGCGCACTCCCCCCCAAACTTGAAGACACTGAAAGTCAAGCATTACAAGATAGAATTTTGTGCCCAACAAACTCAGGATATCTGTTTAAAAGAAAAATCTGAAGCATGAGTAGAAACTTGCACTTCCATCACTGCAAATTCTAATAAGTAGAAAAACAGTGCAAAGCCAAGATAGAAATGATTTAAATGTAAATATATATTGCTACTTCTCTTTAATTCATACATATTAGTGTTTACATAACTACATGTTTGCATATTGATTTATGGTGTGAATCTTTACATCCAAAAGTATATTGTGTCATTGTGAATCCACCAGTCGGTTGGAATCGTTACTGTCGTGGACACCCATGAAAAAGCTCTGTAAGAATTCACAGTGGGGAAGTCATGTATTCCAACTATTTCAAAAATTTGTGAAAAGGTGGTTTTTTTTAAATGTATGTATAAAATGGATACTTCCTGGTTTAAATACTAATTAATTTGTCAGAGAAACAACTCAATGATTTGTTTAAAGCTCTATGTTTAAGTCAAAGGTACAATATTGCCAGTTGTTGTATTCATAAAAACAGACTATTTAACTTGATCTGCCTAACTGTTCATGTTTCTGTTTGATTCCTTTTGCAGATTACCTCAGGCATGGTGATAAGCACGTTTGTGTCTGCACCTATCATGTATGTTTCTGCGTGGCTGTTGACCATTCCATCTATGGATCCCAACCCGCTGGCATCTGCACTCCAAAATGTTAGCTTTGACATCAGTATTGTCAGCCTCGTTTCTCTGGTAGGTGTTGGTAAAGTGAACTACAAAAACACACTGTAGTGTCAGGTAGCTACAGTACATAAACAGCAAACCAAGTCATGATCAGTTGAGGCTGACATTTTGTCCTCAGAAGGATGATGGAGGAGTTGAGTTTAAAAATAAAATCTTCTTAATTTAGCAATGGGTCAGCTGGAAAACTGCACAGTGGGGGAAAAATGGGTAAGCGAATTACAGCACTGCTGCAGGGCTTGAGAGTTTGGGATCTGGCCAACTGATATGTATGGTGCATGTGTGGACAAGCTATTGCTATCAAGCTGCTCATCTTCAGTTCCTTTTTTAAAAAAAAATGATGGAGTGGGGTGCAAATAACAGTACTTGTTTAGCTCATGGGGAAAAATTACATCAAATCACTTTTTAATCACAATGTTTAATTTAGCCTTATCTATTGCTTTTCCTAGCAATTCTAGGTGTCCGGCCCTTTTAAAGGGTGTTGGTATCTCAGATGCTCAATGTGAATTGTATTTTGGCTTCACAAGTGCTATAGATAGGTGCTTTGTTTTTCTTACTTTAAATAAAAGTTTCCGTGTTGGGGAGAGCTGAAAGTTTCTTAAGCTGGTGTCTCACTGAAGTCTTCATATCATAAAAGCTGTGCTTCAAGAGAAGCAACATATTAACGTTGTCACTTGCCATCACAAGTCATGCTGGGAGACTCAGAAGGGACAGGGTGAAGAGACTCTTAAATTCCACATTGCCAGGCTATTCTATGGTCATTTATGTCCTGGGGAACAGCCAGGCTTCTGCACACTGCAGGCAAACCCTTGGTACCTCTTGGAAATATTTCACAGTCTTGAGAGCACAACAATGCATTGCTTTTTCTGGCTCTGTTCTCTGAGGCATAGGGATTGGCAGCAAATGGTATGGAGCTGACCGTGTTAGTCATGTTGCTAAGAAACTTGTCAAGAAAATTTGTTGTATGTTTAATTTCGCTATAGTTTGCCACAATGTTCATCTTGTGCGTTTGTTTGTTTTGTGCTAGTCTTAAATTCAGTTTTATGTTGTCTGTTCCAGATTTGGTCTCTCATTGTTGTTCTTCTGAGTAAGAAATACAAACAGCTTCCTCATATGATTACAACAAATCTCCTTGTTGCTCAGGTCAGTAGTAAGATTTTATTTTATATCTTGTTTTTAACGTTTTTGCAAATTTGGTTTCTACAGTGATATCTTTGTAAGGCGAGCAGGGGAATTTAATGTGTGACTTGATTGAACAATTTCTGTGACTTAGAACATACCCTCGAAAAAAATGTCAAAATGACCCTTTGTGCTGCTAGTACAGCTCTCAAAGAGCAGCATCTCAAACAGAGCTGTAAGCAATCAGAATGGCAAATGGCTTCTGCAATATATTTTTAGCATTATAAGTTACTGCCAAATAGCACTGAGTGCACTTCCAAGTCAGTTTATGCCAGTCTGAAGTCAGCAATGCCATGATCAGCAGCAGTGTGCGTGTCGGACTCTGTGGTGATCTGATTCAATGAGTTAAATAGGAAACTGATCCAAATGCTGGTGTAGCTCCCTGAAGTGACTCACAGAGGGATAAGACAGGTGCCAGTGTTGACACAGGGAATGGGTGTGGGAATACATGGCTGGTGGCTAGGGAATGGCAAAGTCTAATAGCTCTGACTTGGCTTAATTTTAATTGTTATTTAAGCTCAGAAAAAACCATGGAGTATGTGTTCCTTTTTTCCTTGAAGCCAACTGTACAACTATTAAATTCAGTGAGGGTAATAAATCAGCATAGTAGTTGCTTTCGGGTGTTCTGTAGTTTTTTTTTTTAAAAAAAGTAAACTGAGGTTAGATTGTAGAGCCACATTTGGGAAAGAAAGTAGTGCATGAGAGTTGCAGATGCTTCTTGTCTATAACACCCTGAAGTTAGCTTGAATTTAAAAATAGTTTGAACCCTTGTATTACTATTTCCATATTATTTTTTCAGCCTATTTTTTCAGATTCCTTCAGTACTAATTCTCATATGACGATGAAAATTTGTATAATTCTTGGCTGAACAAACATCTTTTGTTCTCAGCTTCATTTCTAAATAATTTCAGATAAACGGTTTGTAGTTAATTAAGATGCAAAGCTTTTGTTATTAAAAGATATATAAAGATTATTATTATTTTTTCCTAACTTGTCTTACTCTTAGTTTATTGAGCTATATAATTGCTGTCAAAAATAAATAAGAGAGAAAGAAGGGGGGTTACCCTAGCCATTGACATAACTGTAATATTGAGCTTACTGCTGCTCTACTTTACTGCTATGATAACCATCTAATTCATAACATTACACTGCAGTGGATCTGGGGGTGGAGTCTGGAAGCTTACTGTAGTTACACTACACTGTGTTCAATTTTCTTCTGTCATCCTGCTTTTGAAATTCAGATGATGGCATCTTCCCTTTCTTTTCAGTTTATTGCTTGCATTGGAATGGTGATCTGGAATTTCATTGTTAAAGAGAAAGACATCACATTGCAGATCCTAGTATTTATATTTCTCTACAGCTCACTTTATAGCACCTACCTGTGGACAGGTATGATTTTTCTAGGCAGAACTAGGTAATGTAATAAGAGGTTTATGTACTGAAATAATTTGATTATGTTCTTCAGAGTAATTGTTCCTTTCACTTGTGTGTAATTCTACAAATATGCACGCTTACAAGCTGTGCTGGGTTGTGCCTTAGCAATGCAAGGCAGCAGTCTTGTTGGCTTGAGATGGGAAAGGGGAGAGGGGGACACAAAAAAAACATCCCAGGTCTCAAGGCAGAAGCAATTACAAATAGAGTGAATGGTGATGGGTTGCCCTTCAACTAGTCAAAAGCCTATTGACAATTTTTAATTAATGCAGAGTTTAAGATTTTAAATTATTCAGCATTAAGGAGATGGTAAAACCTTATGCTAAAAAAAAAAAAAAAAGGAAAAACAGAACAAAAGGGCTTTAACATTTTTCCTCTGTCAATTGCATTTCCTAAAAACGTGTTCTACAGGTGTAGATGATTAATGAAGGAATTATTTGAAGTAGGCAGAGTAAAAAAGATGCATTAAGGAACTTGGAGAACCTTACAGGTGCGATTAAAACAGAGACTTAAGGTGTTTAAGAGACTTTGTGTACCATTCGTGAGTCTAGAAGTTTAAAAGTTTAATCCCTGTGGTGTTTTTGTGGAGTAAGTTGTGTTTATGTTTAGCTGAGATAGGTAGCTAATAATTAGTATAGCATAACATAAATACTAGCTTTGCTTCAACAAGGAGAATATTGCTGAGCTGAGTTCTAAATAGAGTCCCAGAAGATATTCCCATATATAGGTATTTATGTAAAAACATATGAAACTTTTTGGTGAAATTTATCAGTGACTTTATAAAGGACTAATCTGTTTTAACCTTAATAAATTAGTTACTTGTGTCTTGAGTAGTCGTACGACACCTTTTAAATACCTACAAACCATTCTAAGCATTTATATGTGGAAACAATAAAAGTGTGGCGGAATTTCTTCAAGTTTTGTTCCTCATGGCTTTTTTTAAAGATTGCAGGTATTTCTATTTTACTTACTCAAAATACAACTAGAAAAATACAATTTCGGAATATTTGAAGTTCTGAAGAACATTTTGGTTACTGAACAGGTCACATCATAGAGTGTCTAGTTTCTGTAAGTTTCAGTTCTCTTTTTAAGAATAAACAATGCATTTCTTTTGTTCTTTGTAGGTTTTCTATCTTTCTCTTTGTTTCTGTTGAGGAAGAGAGAAACAGTAAAGATTCCCATTGGGTTTATTATCATAGCTGGATGGGGGTAAGTTAGTACAGATGTTTCCCTGTAGGATTATTGGGAGCATGTTGAATACATTACTTTGCATTTTGCTCTTTCAGAATCCCAACACTTCTGGTGGGGATCTTGTTAATAGTTGGTGAACATAACGGCACTACCGTTGACTCTGCCTTTTTCTATGGAAAACAGCAGGTATGAATATGTTCTGTCCTGATCTCTTCTGATATCTGACATATCCAATATGTTATTGAGAAATTGCATTCTCTGCTTGCTTCCTATGTAAGTAGCTTTCAGTCAAAGTGCAGAGTACCATAACAATATTACTATAGAATGCTTATAGATCAGTATAAAAATGTATTTCTGTAATGAAACAGTAGAAAAACTTGTTTGAACAATGACCTTCAAGTTTAGGCAACTATGACTAAGAAAAAGGGAGTAAGCTTCCAAAAGAAAAGGCATAGGAGTGACAGTTAATGAATTGCAAAGTCCTTGTCCTGGTGACTAATTTGTAGTCTAGCTTCGTAATTATCTAAAATTGTCACCATCCAATAGCTAATTAATGTTTTTTAGCCTGTAGTAGATCGGATCTGTATTACATGTGTAGCAGTGACTGCTTGCACTACGCGAGACTTCTCTGCACAATCAGGAGATGAAAAGTGCCTGAGCCTGAACTACCATTTTTACCAATAAATGTTCACCTTCACCAGAGGATGTGAAGTGCATTAGGACAGATAGTTGTCTTGTTTCCCCTCTGCCTTCCTTACGGATAGGGAGGCTGTGAGTTGCTCAAGATTATTCATGTGGTGTTTTCACAAGTGGCTGAGTAGCTTTACAGTGGACTCTGGGTACTGGTGGCAGATGATTAGAAGGAAAAGTTAATTAATGGGAAGGTCACCACTGGAGAAAGCATGGAAATTAGAGTTGTGCTGGAGGGTGACAAGAGCACATTCCTCTTTGGAATTAAAAGGTACCCAAACAGAACTTAAAATGAAACACTAATGACCCTGAGGTGAAAGAAGATAATGATGAGAGGACACGTTTGGATTGCACGAGAAATAGGAGTCCCCATTAAAAACAGGAGAGGAGGGAAAAAAGAAAGGGGGGGGGGGGGAGGAGGAGCAGCTGGGTTATTCATGAGAGTAAAATTAGTTTCATGTACTGAATATTCCTTAAATGCCAGAAGATGCAAGAGCAATAAATATAGGAAACTGTCTCTTTTCAGATGTCTTTCTTAGTATATTTAGGAAGCTGTAGAGTTATATACGCAACTATTTTCCTTTATTTTGTATTTAGGTGTATTTTCTTTTCTCTCTTAACAGATAATTACCACAGCAGTGATCCTGTTCATCAGTATATTGATGTCAGGCATCTCACTTATGTGTATGAACAGAAATAGACAAGAGTCAAGCTATGAGGTACTGAACCCATATTCACCTCGTAGCCAAGTGGAGGAGGTTGAGGTGGAAGGGAATGCAGGGAATCGAGTTTCAGCCACTGTGCCTCAACCTTCTGCAGGGTTTTCTGCTGAACCTTCTGTGGCATCTTCTGCACAGCCATCTCCAGAAAGAGGTACAGAAACAAGATTTGTAATAAATGAATACATGGCTTGGGACACAAAAATAAATAAAATACTGTTCTAAATTTAATTCTGATCTGGGAAGGATTGTTGTTAACTTCAGGTGGAAGTTAACTTCAGGTTAGGGTGGAAGAAGATCTAGATATAGCTTCCCAAGGACTCTGGTTTATATTTCTGAGAAAGGTTTGATTATTATCAGTGTAGGGTTGGGGGAAGTGAACAGGAGGGGGAAAAGGAAAAAAAAAAAAAAAAAAAAAAAAGGCATGTATGTTGTGTTTTTTTTAGTAGTGGTGTCTTGATAAGCATGTGATAAATGCAGTCCAGTGGGTGTCTTAGGACATTTGCCCATTAAACTGTCTCTTTGAAGATAAATTATATGCCTACAGCATTGCTACTCCTTGTTCATATTCAGCTTCCTTAGTCACTTCCCTTCTGTTTCCCTTCTAGCTATAAGTACCTTTGCTGCTTCCATGGTGGTAGTGCTGTGTTAAATAAATACTTCTATATATTTGTAGTGTAACACACATACCCTCTTAGCAAATTTGAAGAATTGCCCACTTTCCCCTTTCAGGTTATTTGTGAGCTGCAGAGTGTATATATTGTTATACTTGGGAACAAATGTGGTGAGTGAAACTAACTGTCCTGTTACTTAATAGGTTGCTGTTCTTGTCAGACAACAAATGGGGAATTACCCTGTGCTAACGAGAGTAAAGCAGTGCCAAATGCTGTTGAAAGCAAGGTTCCTTCCATTGAAACAGGTAAAACAGTAGTGTATCCTTGTTTTAGTATTACAAACCGGAACAGGTTGCCCAGAGAATGCCCCAGGAATGGGGCTTTGAGCAACCTAGCCTAGTGAGAGGTGTCCCAGCCCATGGCCAGGGGGTTGGAACTAGATGATCTTTAAGGTCCCTTCCAATCCAAACCATTCTGTGATTGATACTCTTACACAACGTTTGCGTGTGTTGCACTCACAGTAAAACTCTGTTCTCTCAACTGTTGTTAAGAACTGCAGTTCTCTCATCTCTATCTAGTTAACTTATATTTCATATTAAATTCAAGAGTTGGTATGTTTGTTGTGATGTTTGTTCTATTCTTTTTGATATTCATTAGGAATCTTTCATTGTTCAAGATGAACAGTTTTGTATGCATTTGGTTGGTTTTTGTTTTTTGAAGGGGTGATGGTTTGATTTTTGGGGCATTGTTGTTTTTAAACTTCTGTGTTACTTCAGTCCTACTTTGCCTCGATTTTAGCAGTTTTTGATTTAAGTGTGCATTTGACATACTCATTCACATCTCATTCCTCCCACCCCCCAAAAAAGTCCATTAAATTCTTTATTTTATTATTCGTGCACAGGTTTTGAATAAGAAACTCAAGATCTAGAAAAGCAAATACTACAGACTAGATCAAATGTCCGTGCTGCTGTATTATCCATGTCCAGGAGAGAGATGTGGAGAATATTGACGAAGGGGGCCTTAGTAGTCAATGAAATAGAAAAATGGATCAAAGTTGTGTGTTCAGCACCTGCTGGAAAAATGCATGCTCAGCCTGTTCTAATCATACATCACATTCATCAATGAAAGTTGTCTGCAGGGCAACCTTTCCTTTTTTTTTTCCTTATTTTTTTTTTTTCCATCCTTAACAAGGGAGTTCATATCCTTTTTTTTTTTATGAAGCATACCCTGGAAAATATCTAAATATTTCACGCTGAAACATACTTAGCTTCATCTCCTTTCACAATAATGTAGCTTTCTACATATTGCCAGCTATTTTTCTATGATGTCATGCAGACAAGCATCATAAGAATGTCTTCCAGTGATAGGGAAAGAGAGTTTAATTTCCTTATCCTGAAGGAGAAGAAATCATATCTTACGATTGAGTGGGATTTTCTTCTGCCTACTGAGTGAACACTTCAAAACTGTAAATCACTAAAAGCAAATTGTAATGGATACACTTGTGTAACTTGCTGCAGTAATTACTAATCCTTCTGCTATCCCACTGAACTATGACAGGTATCTGGCCCAAATTCTTAGTTATGTCCTTGCCAGGAGGTTTTTCACTGCCATCTAGAGGATGATGCTCAGAATTCCTGAGAACTCTGTAGCTATCTCAAGATACAGTGACACTGAGATACAGAGTAAAAACATCACAGCTGACAGTATACCTAAAATATGTATTCCAGAAATTAATTCTAGGTTTCAAAACTGTTTTTGAGAAATTGATATCTTTTTATATCTAATAGTAATTTCTAAATTTTAACTACAGTTTATATTTGCATTAAAGCTTAGAAGGAAAAGATGTGTTGCAAAAAGTTTCTTCATTTTAGGAGCATGTGTAAACTGTTCCATTTGGGAATATGTATCTGAACTTGTAGTTGTCAAGGCTAATACTAACTTTGTGTGCAGGACTTCAATAAGGATATTTATAACATAATTTAACGTAGTAAGTTACATTAATAAGTTTTCTCCTGGATTTAGAGATACTTTAAGTTAGAAGCCTAATGAAAATTTATGGTTTGTTTTTCAGCTGATCAGTGTGTGAGTCATTGCAGTGCTCGAACCTGTGTACTGGCTCAGGAAGAACAGCTTCTACAGACTGGAGACAAACAGCTGGCCAGACACGTGCTGCTGTGTTTACTTCTTGTTGTTGGCTTGTTTGCTGTAAATACTTTTTATCTCCCTGTTGTTTATCTCATTGAAGTAGAATGATTTTTAGGAAAGCTATCTAGACAGTCCAGTAGAAAATCTTCCAATTCCTTAATTTTGTGGTAATATATTAAATAAGGAGGCTTTATTTCAGTGCCTTGTTTTAAGGAGTATATCGTAAGATTACTTTTTCCATGCCGCACAATAAATTAAAGGCAAGTTGAGGCTAACGGTGATAGTGAACAAGCCTCACTGGAGAATCCTAAAGGTACAAGGAAAAAAAAATGGAATCATATTATAGGGTAATCAACTCTTCATCACCCATCACTCTTCCCATTTTCCTCAAGAGCTAGTCTTTCTCCCTAGATATTAATTAAAACTATAAAAAGAATTCTACTTCTGAAAGAGACTGTACAAAATTTTTTCCATTTGATCTTGCTAGAATTTGGAACTACTATGAGTTTTTTTTAGTAATTAAGATAATGTAAGACATTCTTTGAAATGGAAGAGTACAGCTCAGTTGCTTTTAGTGATCTGGGGATAAGGTAATTGAGTTGGTAATGCCTATTAAATGGAGGAAAAAAAAAAAAAGAAGTTTTCCCTCTCAAACTTCCTGTATCAAATATTCCATTCCAATGTATCTTTTACATCTTCTATGCAAAAGAGGTGTCCCAAATTTTAGCCTTTATTTTAATTGTATCTGAATGAATACTTGCATACTATGAAATAATACTAATTCATTAACCTTTACACCCAAAGGGGTTAAATTTGGTGTTTTTTTTGTTGACGTCTTTTTTCCTTTATCAGGCATCTAAAATAGCTGAAGTGGTATGTGCTTCAGCTTAACACAATCTGAACTATGTAGAAAATATTTAGAAAGTACTGGACTCGGCTAAACAGGCCTAAAGACAAATATTGCAAATCTGTCTGGGCTAATATTGTCTGTGTTAGCTTGAATACCTAAGTGTGCTTAAACCAAGTTCCTTATGTAAACAAGAGGCAGGACCTCTACACTGGTATGTTTTCCATTATTTTTTTAAAAAACATACAAGCTCTTTTTTTTTTTATCTATTAAGACTACCTTAAATGATGTTCTAAGGTGTTTATTCCCCCTTACTTTTTATCTGAATTATTTTTTGAATAAAGGTAGTGAATATTGTGGAAGAATCTATTACCATGGGAAGACTAAGTACTTTTTAACAGGCTTCGTGGTTTTATTGTTTGATTGTTGTTTTTGTTCTCTTCACAGAATCTTTCCAGTTGTTTATGGTGGCTGTTCAACCAAGAGCCTGGAAGGCTGTATGTGGAATTGCAGTTCTTTTGTGCTGTGTTTAATTTTGGTCAGGTAGTTATCAATGTTAATTCTGAAAATTACATTGATAGGCATTGCAGCTCAAGCTGTTACAAGCACTGTAAGATGAAGTCCTCACATAACGCTGAAGACAGCCATTCTTTACGTTGTTTAGCGTTTTTTTCTGAGCTTTTTCATTTCCTTTGATAGCTTTCTTATCATAATGAAGTTGTTTTATGTGCGTGAATGTTTTCAAAGGCACAAATAGGAACACAGTGCCAAATACCCATAGAGACTGAGGAGGATTTTAGCCTTATTTGTACCAGAAAGTTTCACCAGCTTCTGTAGAATTGCACCAGTATAACTGAATACATGCAAGATAGCTATTTGGATACTTTACCTATAAGGCTTTAAGTAGTTCTCTCTTCAGTTTAATTAACTAATACCTGTTAATTGGATGTATAAATGTTCTAGCTGAACATAGTCTATTTCACATGCAAACTGACACAAGTTTGCTTTGTTACCTATGAAGGTGAAAGCAAGGCAGTATTAAGACACTTACCAGAGTAATGTTTTGTGGATCAGTGGACAGGTGTGCCTCTGAGAAGCAGCACAGTATCAAGTAATGATGAAATATCTCTTATACAAAAGCAGTATAGAAAAATGAATTAACAGGAGAGCATTCTAGCATGTAAACTGTAATCAGGTAAGTAATTTCTTTGCTAATTTCAAGGAAACTCAGATTTAAATAACTGATGTTTTGTTTATCAGATGGCATGTGACAGCACTAGGTTTACTGAACTGTTTCTTTGTCAGAATGTTATATATTAATCTGTCTTTTTAAAGACCAAATGAAAAATCAATGCAGAAACAAAATGAATTTTAAATAGCATCTAGGGAAGAGAGATACCTTTCACCTGTGTTTTGGCAATGAGTTTTTAACGTTTTATTTTCTTTCACTTAGAAACCCAACATTTTTGCTTAATCTTTTTTTTTTTTTTTTTTTTTTTTCCCTCTAGGGCTTCATTTCCTTTGGTATTTTTGGCTTAGATAAGCATTTAATCATTCTGCCATTCAAGAGAAGGTAAGTAGAAAATTTATATTTATGCCTATAAACTTAATTATTAACACTAATCATTTTTAAGGGGCTGTGAGCGTTTAGTGCCATAGCATTCAATTTCCTATTTGTTTTATTTTTCAAATTTCTTTTCATTCCCAGTAGTGGAGAGTTAATTGCAGTTCACCATGCATAAGATTTTACTGCTGCCCTAATGACACTCGCACAGACAAAAATCTCACTGTCTCCCTGTAGACAAAACCCTTGTATAATGATGGTGGAGCATGTGATTGGGTCACTGAGGTCTTCAGAAATAATTTCAACTGATAAATAACTTAGATGTGAGCGCTGAACCAGATTCTGTCATCGCTGTTTTAAAGTCCTGTTAGCTCATACAGATTCTTTGTGTGAATGGAGATTTTCATTGGTACCTCGCTGTAGAGGAGTACAAAGCAATGTTTATCTTACAGCTGTCTGGCTGCAGTGTGAATCTAGCAGCTAAAGCTGGCTCCCAACTACTCTCTGTCTGTCTGTCCTTCTACCTGAGCCCAGCATAAAACCTCCCAGTGTTCAAAAGGCATATAAGTGTATGCTGGTGAAGGGCCTGGAACACACGTCCTTCATTTGATGTGTTTTTTGGTCCTCCCTCCCCCCTGCAGACTTGAATTTCTCTTGGGAGGCAGAGAAGCAGCAGAGCATACAGATCCCACTCTACCCGAGGAAATCAGGATGACCTGTCAACAGTTTGTTCGTTATCATAGAGATCACTGTGTCAAAAGCATTGTCAAAGGCAGAAGGTAAGGTTTTCATCCTGCACATGTAACTGTTAGGAAAGGCCGTATCTCACCATTTGGAAATGAAATGCAGCATAGTCATTCTTTGGGTGATGTCTGTCGTGGAATATTTACTGAAACGTTGAGGTGAGGATAAGAATTTAGTAATACTTAGAAAAATATTTCCAGTCTAAAACAGAAACATTGAGGTACAAATTACCACGTTATCCCATCTAGGCTTTATAGTATCAAAAGTTTTGTAACATATTGTGAAGACTTGGCCCCAGTTCTTTCATTTACTAGGAGCTTAGGAGACAAAACCTTTCTGAAGAAGTGCATGTGACAATGCCTGTAATAGCGTGTATGTCCATGAATTTTTGTCAACCTTCAGATGTTTCGTTTTCTTGTGTGATTAAGAGGGTGTTGATGTTTATGGTGAGAGTTTACTAATAGATATTGCAGGAGGCAAAACCATTGTAATAAAGGCCACTCACCGTGTGAGATTATAACGTTTTTAGAACACTTACATCTCTGAATTCATACAGTTTGTTTTGTTCATGCCTCTCATGAGACCCGAACCTCAATTTGTGAGATTGCCAAAGCTTGCAGGCACAAATTATGATACCTGAATTGAAGACTATGCACTCAGGTATTTGGAGGTAGATAAGAAGTGCCAACAGAAAAAGCAGGAACAAGAAAAAGATTCTCTCTGCCTTTGTGTATTTACTGTATGAAATAGAAATAGGAAGAATTGTTTGAACAAGACACTTTCACATTTTGTGGTATGGGAACTTTCAAGTAGGACTAGTTTTGTGGGGGAGAATTCTTTAAATGGTCAGATAAACTCAGACCACATTCCAGAACTGTTTTTTGACAGCACTGACTATTTTGGATCATGATTTCATTCAGTCTCCCCAGAAATCAGTAATTTTCCGTAAGAAATAAATTCAGGGAACCTCGCTAATTTAGGAAAAAATGAAATATGGCAGATCAAAGACTTGTCAAACAAAAAAGAGGTATCAGAAAATGTTTTAGAATAGGACAGGTTTTATAGCTGTGTTTCCTGTGTTTCTGCTGTTATTGCAATTTCTTGGGCTTTAAGCTGCTCATTTGGTTGTTTTTAGTGCTTTGTTTGTTTAATTATATATCATCTGAGAATACATCAAAATCTGACATTCATTGCTTTGTTGTTATAATATTATGTTTGGGCAGAACTAGCTTCATGTCTTATTTCTCCTTGTGGTTTACAACAAAGTATTTATCATATTCATCTAACTTGATTCTATCCTCTTCAATTTAAATATGCTGTAACTGAGACCTTGAGATCATGGATTTTTATTTTCATTTTTATTTCTCTGCTAAGATATTAACACATGCTCTATGTTACTGCTGCTTTTATCTTAGCAAAAAGAAAAAAAAACTCTATTTTTTTATCTTGTATATTTATTAATCATCTTCAGAAACCCTGTGCTTGGTTTCCATAGAGCAGATTTTAGATAGGCAGAAACATTCATCGCTGCAGGTAAATTTCTGAATGGTATTTTTACTGCAGCAAGTTAGATGTTAATGGAATTGCTTCATAAATATGTAAAAGAAAGTTAGTTTAGTCCTCTTGTAAATGTTTCATTTATTCTTAGTACTGCCTGTTGTAATAAATATTTAACCAGATACGCAAGTTAAATGGTTTTTTGTTTACAATATATGTAAGTAGTTAATGTCTGCTTAAAGCTGTAGAGAAATTATAAAATGGCATTAAAGTGCAGATTGAGGTCCTGCTGCTGCAGGCACTCAGCACTCAAATCATATTTTGTTGCAGAAATGGTCATGCTAATGAGTGCATGGGAAGTAAGTATCCAATAAATAGACTCGCATTGTGTGTGTCTGTAGGAAAGCTGCTGCTTGTGTTCATTGAATTTTATTTGCACAGACCTAAAATAACAGTAGGTAAATTTTGCTTCTCATTGAATTGTCTGTAGGAAAAGGTAGTGAACGTTGGCATGTCCCTAAAATGCAAAACTTGCAAATTCTCTGCTAACATGCTCTTAACTATCATGATGTCTTTCCTTGTTTCCTGCTATTTTTCCTTGCCTTTTCCCATCGTGCAGTGGTGATACCAGATTTACAGAACATGTGGGTGAATCATTCCTTTGACATACAGGTGTGGTGCAAAGATCTCCACTGGCATCTTCTTTGGCTGTGACCTGGTGAACTGGCTCATCCAAGTTGGCCTTGCCTCTGACCGTGGTGAAGCTGTGATGTATGGAGACAGACTGATGAAAGGAGGCGTCATCCAGCACATTACGAATGAATTTGAATTTCGGGATGAATATTTGTATTACCGCTTTATTCCTAAGAGATCAACTACAGCCGAGAGCCAATAACCTGAGCATGTAGACGGAGGATGGGCAGGTGGGGGTAAACGTGACCATCTCCTCTGCATTTGCCACCGCACCTGGAAGTGTCCCTTTCTCAGGGCTCCTAGGGAGTTGTGTCACACTCTCTTGTGAAATTACAAAATGTGGTTCTACTTGTGTCTATGCTGAAGAAAACAGTAGCAAGTGATATTCTCAGTGAGTGTTCAAACCAGAATGCAGCTAGAACAAAACAAGGTACTCTGGATTTAGAGCATTTTCTCAATTTTCAGCAAAACAAATAGTACAATTATGTGCATCACTGATGTTTTTATACCTGCACTGTAACAGCAGCTTTAGTGACTGGTGCCACAGTTGGGGCAGGGGGGGAAACATGTGAATGAGAGGAATATTTTATATTGCCATATGTTTTCTTTATTTCAGTGTGATTTAAGGTCAGGCTTCCCACTGACTTGACAAAAAATAGGATTTTTTTTTCTGTCATAGCCCAGTTTTTACTGCTGTGCACTCTTGTCTAACACCAGATTTTTATTTTTTTTTTTTACCCTGGATGAGGCAGTTTTTTTCTTCCTTAAAGATAAAACCCTCCATTCATGATAGAAGAATTGTTGTGAAGATGAGTATGATATAAGAGGATTAAAGCTGAGGAAATAGAGTGGGAGGAAAAAAAGGTTTTGTACAAAGATACCATAAAAACTTATATATAAAAAGAAACAGTAACCATGACTTCCCGTGCTAGGGAGCAATATAATGGATTTTATATATCTAAACAATTGGTTCTGAAGTTTGGCCTTTTGGCATTACTAACAGCTTTGTCAAGATTTGGGGTTTACCTTCTGAAATAAGCCTTTCCATTTTAATTCAGAAGTGCAAGCCTCAAACAAAGACGTTATGGAAGCCCTGGATACCTGTGCAAGTTATGACCGAAAATTTTATCAAATTATAAAAACTTCTAAATGACGTGCAATGACTTCTAAATCTATTTTAGAAACAGTTGTAACAGAACATCAAAGCTGGGCTTTAGAAAAACTGTAGACCTTAAAATGTTATTGGGTATGTAACAAAGTTTCCTAGTAAGTCTCAGCATCCCTCTGTGACATTAAGTAGGTACTTCAGTGTCATTCAGTGTCCTGTGCACTGAAAGCACAATGTGAGAACCCGAACCCCTACATCTGGCAGCATACTTTTGAAAAGGTTAAAGACAAACCATACTATCTGACAGCTGCCCTGCTAAAATTGTAAGAATGGCATTTGTTTGTCTTCGTAAAATATTACATAGTGCAGGGAAGGAACATAGGTACTTGGGGGAAAAAAATGCTTACCTGGAACAGTCAAGCATTTGACTCTTCTCATCCTTCTTTTTTTTTATTTTTTTAATACATATATTTTATTACAGCTACTTATGCGTCTACTTTTTATTAAGAATTAAAACTGATTTTAGCAACATAAACTGCTGTTCAGGAAACAGTCATTTTATGGTAGCTATAACTCCATGCAAGACTTATATTGGAAAAATAATTCTTTTTACTGTCAGTCTTATTGCACATCTGCAGTCTGCACTGAAACATAACTGTGTATGTATACTATACAAGCTGACATTTTAATGTTTTCCAACAACAAAATAATTTACATTTGTATCAGGCTGCGGCCGCAAAGAAAATGATAGCTTATTTCCATTACAATTGCTGAAGACAGCTACATCAGGTATTTTGGAATAATTAAATATATGTGGCTTAAGAGTAGAAGCTGTGAGTATGTCTGGCTTCTAAATACTGTAACTTATCAATAAATCTATTATTTGATTTCAGAGTTCTGAGTTTTCATAGGGGAAGTGGGAGGGTTACATGTGTGTCAAGTTTTACAAGAAATGTGTCTGAGAAGTTTGTTAAAGTGGCTCTTGGATTTCAAATTTTGCTATATCTTAAATCCATTCTTGATGCTTTTTAAGTATGTGGAGGATTTGTTAATATCCATTAACAAAGTTTTCTTCTAACAGTCTGCCTCGTACTTATACCAGCAAGGAACTAATTCAGATCTTTAGGAACGTTTGACATTATCCTCTCCTTACCAAATACTTACTTTTGAAGATCCTTCAGTTTTCTAAAAAGTTGCTCTTAGTTCAGTTTTATGCTCTAAAACAGTAATTGCTCTCTCACTCAGCTCTGTCATTTTCATCATTAAAGTCCTTGCCCTGGCCTCCCTTTTTATAATGGCTCTAACGTTCCCTACATTTGATCACAACATATCTGTCTTAAGGAAGGAACAGTTTTAAACATCTGCTTAGAGAGAGCTCCCTTTCAAAAATCCAATGTAGAGAACATCTTTTATTAACAACTGACAAAAAATATGGTGAGATTAACTGTTACAACGCTGCTGCTATTATACCTGTTAGTCTTATGAGCATTTATGATAGTTAATAAATAGACTAAATAATCTATCAATCAAATATGGAACAAGCTAATCTATTCCTAAATCCCTGGGTACTTTTGGAAACTAAGAAGAGACTTTGAATAACATTAGAAAGTTACTTAACTCGTATCTGACAAGTATTTGCTTCCACCAAGGAGCACCAGTAAGCTTTAAAATAGTTGATAATCCAGCGTATGCCAATACTTTATTTACTGATGTGTGAATTTTTGGTGGTTAGGAGTAGCTTTGCTTTAAAGATGTGGCCAGTGGTGCAATAAGTTCTTTTATTTTGAAGGTTGATTAGTTTGAGATAAATGTTGGTTAACTTGAAAGCTCTAATTCTGTGAAAACATTCACTGAACAAGGCAGTAAGTCCAGGGGGATCTCCAATGAAAGACAGCATTTTTTTTCTAGCATTAATTTCAAAATATTTACGATAATGGACAGGGGTAGATATTAAACACTTAGAATTTTTTAGGTAGCAGTTTTCTTTTTTTTCTTAAATAATGATCCTTCATAAAACTCTAGATTAAAAAAAAAAAAAAAAAAAAAAAGAAATAAGTGCAAAGATCGCCCTCTAGAGGACATTCCAATTTTTATTTTTATTTTTTTTTTTTATGTATGGTTGCAGGAGGGAGGGTTATTTATTCCTTCTGGTGTCATCCTTGTTTTGAGTTTTGCACTGCATGTGTTCTAAGAGGATGAAATCCCAGGAAGAAAGGTACCAAAATGTACTGTGCTCTGTCAGCCATGGCTTGAGCTATCTGAAAACACTGTTTTTACTTCGTGTCCTATAGACAAATACATGAAAGACAACACCAAAACCAGATGAGTAGCTGGACTATGTCTACCTATATTAGAGCTTGACCAATATGCTTAACCTGATACCCTGGTTAATTGACACCCTGTGATTACATGGCCAAAACGTTCACTTAAAGGCCTTCACTGTACTACCTTCACTACTTCCATTCTTCTTTACTGTAGTTACAGCATCACATAAAATTGTCTGTCTCTCTCTGCTACACTGCCTGTAAACTTGACTTGTACCTTGGTTTCCAGCACAGTTTTACCTGGCACTTATTGCTTCTCTGAAGTTATCAAGGAGCTAGTGTGGAAGAGCTGACGATACAAAACAGGACACTGATGCAAAGAATTGTCAGATACAGACATCCAAAGAAAACAGGTAAATACAGCAAACTTTTATTAAATATACCATCCAGTTCACGAACGTCCATTGTACTAGTGATTTTTCTAAGAAATTTTGTTGGCAACACAAGCACAAAAGGTTCACAACTGACTTGCGCTTACTTTCACAGGTCTTTCTTGCTGCTGCCACTTGGTACATATACGATCCCTAGAACTAGGAAGTTCAAGAACTTTTGCCGACCCATTAGTTTTTTGGTGTGAATCCAAATACTTTCATGATCAAGGACAAATTTTATCAAACTCTTCATCTTACTCATTCAGCAGCATTCAGCAAACTTCATTTTAAGTGTATTTTATTTGCCTAATTGTTTTTTCCAGTGGGAATATAGAATGGCTTGCAAAATGAGAAAACTGTATGTGTAGCCCCATCTTTTGCAACTGAGATGACGCTAGAATCTTGACAAAATATAAAGCATTCATCAAAGTATGGTCTTTCTGTGGTCTGGGGGGATGTGGTATCTTGTCACACATTACCACTGCAGCCTCAATGCTCCACTTCATGTTACAGATTCTCACCTGAAGGTTTGCAGAAGTGGTGCTTTTTTTTCACCCGGTGATACTTTTTATCCTGCTTTATCACATAGTCAAGTCAGAATCTTACTTTTTTTGTTGCTCTCTTTGCCCCTTGCCATGGATAATAAAGTAGTGACAGCTTGATCACTACAGGACAGGCAAGGATTTGCTCCTGGCAGGGCAAAAAGCTTACTTAAATCAACTCCTTAAGTCTACCAATTTTGGTGAAACAAGGTATGGTTAAAATGGCTTATATAAAGTGAAAAATTTTTGAAGAGTCCTTTTAAGTGCTCTGCTGAGTGTAAGTATACACTCACGTACCCTAACTTCTTCCTTTTTATAGTTGCCTGATTTAAAAATAAAAAAAATCAAGAAGCATTTAAAAACTCCCTCACAGTGTTACGAAGTGTACTGAATTAATTGACAATGACATGTTGTATGTAAATAAATACCTGTGATAACTTGCTAGACACTAACATTGTTGAATGCCGTATAATCAATCAGATTTCACAACAAATTATGGTAAAACTCTAATTGATTTGAGTTTAATCTAAGACCTTAAGCTCTTAGCCTTATTTCACATTAAAGGAGTAGAAAGTTCATATATGAAACATACCTTAGAAAGAATTTATCAAACAGCTGAATATCAATCTCACTTGACTTGCATATCACATTCCTTTTAATTCAGTAAAAGCAATATTTTTCTACATTTTAGAAAAGCCTATAGCCTGGCCATTTTAATTCAGGCAGTAGGGAATTCTGCTGCAATGATTATCTTGACTCTAAAAGCTACGTGTGTGTAGCTACATTGGTGTTCTTCATCCACAGATGGGGTTGTTCTGCAACTTAGTCAAGCTATTTGAGTTCTAATTGCATCTCAGGTTGTTGGCGAATCAATCTCTGCTGTCAGTTTTTTGCCTCTTGGAGAGGTACTGCCAGTTCTAAAGACCCTTTTCAGCCTCGCTTCCTACAACCAAAAGCTGCTTGGCCTGAATAGAGATCTGCAGCTTTAAAACTGTCCACAGTTTTAAATTTTCAATATTATTTTCAATATACCAGTTACAGTGGACACTGTAACTGGTATATTGAAAATAAGAGGTAATCTATATAGCCATTCCATTAGAAGAGTTAACCTTAACAACGAATTATAATCCATTCGGTCAAATAGTAGCTTTAACTATATATTCTGAGTTCTTCTTCTACACACTGTGGAAAAAGGTTAACCATTTGGTTAGTGTCAAGGCATCCATTTTGCAGGATTGATTCCATTTCACTTATCTTACTTTTCTCCAGCATCTGTATCTTCTGCAGCATCTCTTTTCCTTTGTCCTGCAAAAAGAAATGTCTGTATTTCACCACAAGCTATACAAAATATGTAGTGTTCACCCTAACAAAATGCTCTTGTACTGTCCTTATTTAACTCTGTAATTGTTTCTAGGGTACAAATCTGTGTTTGTAGAGGTTAGCATCATGGTAGATTTTCTTGGATTGGTGCTTCTTTTCTACTATCTAGCGCTCGTTCGTCTCCCTGCCTCCTTTGATGGAATGCAAAAAAAAAACGGGGGGGGAGGGGGGGGGAAGGGAGCCACTCCAGGTGTTTTTGTTAGCAAGCCCACTTAAGTGTTATGTCTGCTTTTTTTAGAACACATTAGCTGTGTAGACCGGAGACACTACTGTTACTAGAAGATTCCGTGTCAATACATAACTAGAAGAACAGGCTTTACAACAGGAGCTGAAGTTGGTGTGGGTGAGGACAAACCAACTATTCAAAGAAAAAGCTATTTCAATTGTTTATAGTGGTGGGGGAAAGAATGTCTTACTACCCTCTAACCCCAGAACTGACATGCCATAGTATCTAATACACTCACTCGGATTAGTTGGAATTTGGTGCAAAGATGTCATTATATTAAATCAACTTGGGGCACCTACAGAAACTAAGCAAAATGCAATGTTTGGGTTTTGCTCCTAAGCTTGTCTGACATCATATGGTGTACCTGAGGGGGTCTAGCCACACCAAGCAATGGTAAAGGGCAGGATCTCCTTACTGCCCCATACTAGGGTCCTGTAGAGTTTTAAGTACTCTTATCAGGAGCCAATATATTTGCCTGCAGCTGCTCAACCACTTCCTTGTTATCTACTAGTTTGTGCATGTGTGGCCTGCTTCTTTCTTTGCAAGATAAGCAGTACAAATAGCTGAACACCCAGGCCTAGCCCCAGACAACTAAGTGCTAGTTTGATTTTTTAGTGTTAGAAGCATATGCCTGCCAGATGCCAACCAAGATGATTGGCTCTGGTGCAGTGTTCTTTCCTATCCATCAAAGGGCATTAAGTGGTATCGCATTAACAAAATGTGAGCAAGGAGCTTATATAAACCACCTGCTTGCATTGAAATCTAATTTAATCAACATACCTTCATAGCTTCCATAGCTACAGCAGCACTTTCATGTTTTTTATAGAGCTCATGTCTTCGATCTGGCTTACTCTGAAAACGTGGCTGCTTCTTCACTGGATCATCATGACCAAATGTAGGGGAGGTGGTTTTTAATAACTGAGTAACATCGGGCACAAAAATGAAAGGCTTGAATACAGACCTAGAAAGAGAAAATAAAACAGAGATCCTTCACTCATACAGTTTTGTTAAAATTAAGTCAGTAGATTGCTGTATGTTTTCCCTTCTTTCTACTTCCTTTTCTCAAGGAAGAATTCTTTAAAAAAAAAAATCCTAATGTGTTTTTAAGTCACTGTCACAGCAGTGTTCCAATAAGTAAGTAAGTTGGTAGATGGCATTAAAATGGACATGAGCATTACTTTCCCCCTGCTTTTTGATTTCTTTCAAAAACAAACCACATCAAGGAATGCAGTTAGATAAACCGCAATACTTTTCATTTAGATACTTGCAGCTTTTTATCATAATGACTTGTTACATCACCTTGCAGGGTCTGGAGTTCCTGTAAAGAAGTGAATACAAGGCAGATTAGGCTCCTGAGGCAGGACAGACACCATGCTTCCAGTTGTCATAAAACCACCTTCCATATTAATGCCACTCTCTTTGTCACGAAGAATTTCCATCATTGTTTCAGAAGTGATAGAGCCTGTTTCAGATACAAAACAATCATTTACACAAAGCTCTACTTATACTATCAACTAAATGGCATATTTTCTACAACTGTCTGCTCTTCAGTAGGCAATGCCAATTTTAATTTGTATTGGCAAATAAAAAAAAATCCCAACAGTATACTTTAATGTATAATACACTTTAAAATACTGTCATTTTCCCCCAGTAATTTCAAAGGGTAGGTGATAATGAGCTATAACATTTATGATCAGGGAGAGGAGGGTGATGTTTCCCAGAAGGGTAAGATACATATGGCTCGCAAATGGTCATTCACACAGTAACTTTGCAGATGAAAATTAGTAGCTTGGATTAAGGTCTGAACTTTCTAAGTATTATGTGTGAGTTGAGAAGACAAATGATCGTATTAGTTATTGGTATTTGTACAGAGTTGATACCACTGGGCTGCTTTGAAAATATAAAAAATAACTGTGCATGGATTTTGTATGTTCTTCTGGAAATGAAACACCAAGACTGTCTTTTTGGTCTGGTTTTAACATCTGACCTTCCGAAGCCCGTAGGCTACAAGTTGACTGTTGAAATGATGCACTGGAGTAACTTAAACCCAGAGTCAACAGAAACTAAAATAGTACATCCATTTGCAAAGAAGACAATGAATTACCTATGTGAGGTATAGTGTCTTTACGACTGACTCTTTCTTCTCAGTGAGGTGAAACAGAACCCATTCCACTCTGCATCTGGCCTTCACATGCTGTTGCTGTTTATGTGTGCTGTACACCAGAGCTTAAACGCTGGTGTGGTATTAGGGCAATCCAATATTGTAACAGGCTGTACTTGCAATAGCTTTCTTTTCAGATTTGGTGTACCAGTTGAACACGTGTAGAGTGGAAAAAGACTAGTTAATTCACTATTTTTGCCTTCTGCTCGAAGTTATCATCTACATTTAATTTTTTTGTTGTTGCCTCAGTGAAGTTCTAGCTGCATATTGTTTTTTTTTTTTGTTGTTGTTGTTGTTGTTTTAAATTGCCTAGCTGTTTGTTCTTACAATATATTACTGCTAAGTCAGGTGTTCCTTTTTTTTAATACACAATCTGAATTGCCTGTAGACAGGCATGCTAGGAAATGCTCCATTTCAGCAAGGAAACACGTAACCATTCCCACAGTTGCCAGGGCCAGTCAGAATTTAAAAAATCAGCATGCTAGATAAATTGAAGAAATTAAGCAGCAGCAGTCAGTTTGTGAGCTGCAAGTTGGCAACTTGTCCAGCAGAAAAGATGGTATGATGTATTTTCCACTAGATTTTTTTTTTTACATTACTTTATATTCCTGAAATACATCCCTTATATTTTGAAATGTAAATAATGTTTATCTAAAAATCATGTTCATGTGGTAGACAGCCTGGAAAAAAACTTTAATGCCACTAAGTGATAAAGCTGGGAAGGGTAGATGAAGAAACCAGTGATTTTACTGCTGCTCTAAACTAAATAGCTTTTAGTTAAGGCACCTATTTTAAAATAAATCTCAACAAAACTGAAACCGTATGAGGTTGATAACCCAAACACCTAGTGTGATTGTTAAAATGGTTCAGGTAAATGCCTGAAAATGGGGATTTGGAATGAAAACCCTGATAGAATCTCAGCATTATCATCATATAGGTAAATACAGGTATTATGAAAATGCTTTCAGAATTCAGAACCTGCAATTCCCAAAATGAATGCAGGATTTACATGATCGCTAGAGCAGGACAGTAGAAGGTAATTCATTCTGACGCATGAACTAAATGCTAAACTTGGCCTGGCAGAGCTCAGCCAAATAAAAAAAAACACAGGGGTGCCATGTTATTTTGGTTCAGATTAATTATTTCAAATGAGCAAGTGAATATGGATGCATCAAAAAGCTTCCAGATGGATGCAGTTGGAAGTAATAGCTTCTCTCTATAGAGGTCTGAAAAATAAGTTAGCAGTTAGGAGAACCTGCTTAAAATACAGAAAAGTCTTTTTTTCTGCTCTCAGTGTTTCATTAGAGCACATAAGGTTGCTGTAGCAGCTGTAGTGAAACCACAAAGATTTAAAAAACAATGTAAAAAAAATAAATGCAAGATAGGTGCGTGAACACTGTGCCAACGTCTTAGGACTGTATGAATAGGACCAGATTAAAGTTGTTCAGAGGGCTGTTTGTGGCTGCCAACCAACGGGAGTCTCTTTTAGCATCCACTTTTAGTTACAGGTACAGTTAATGATACATAGCCTGTCAAAATGTTTCAGAGCAGGGCTTATGGACTACTTAGCAGTATGGTCATAACGTAACCTCTCAGCATTGTCGCTGTAGTTGTATGTGTTTGATAACGGACCCTTGGCTTAATTTTTCCTCATCACCAAATTGGCAAAAATAGAAGACTCCAAAGTTCAGAGTTTCTCCTTTAAGGAAAGGGTTGTTCTAAGAAGTTCTGGTTCACCAAATTGTCCATATCAGATGTTTTAATCATTTATGATTTAAATTAATGTAGCTCACTAAACACTTTGCATCTCTTAGAAAAAAAAAATCAAAAATGATACCTTTGTGTTTGTTCAGAAGTTTGTAGCCTTCACAATAGCGGCCCCTGGATGTAGTCATTCTGGCAGTATTTACATAAGAATATGTGGCAGCAAAATCAAATTCCTTCTCCCCATCCCACCAGCCCTTGCTTTTGGCATATTCCTTCAGCTCCGGATGTTGTCTGTCAATCTTGGTTGTGATAGAGAGCTGGTTAGAAATATTCCGTACACCTCCTGCTTGGAAGGTGAAGAAAGAATTATTTTAATACACCAAATGCTTTTTCCAAGCACTTTGTTTACATTCAGCTTAGCAGCTTACTGAAGCAAATGATGCGTTGAAGAGTTTCCTACAAGATCTGTGCAATAATGTGGTTTATTTTTGGCACTTTTTTCCTGGCTGTGTGCATCTTGATTGAAATTCTGCCGCTCCCTCAGTCCTGAGTCATTTACTTCTACCGCCACCATCATATTGCAGGTTCTGTCCTGATTATTCCTATATTTACATTCTTCCTCTTACACCTCCGAAGACATAGCTGATCCTTTAAAGTCCACTGGAAGAATCGACCAGTTCAGGACCCAACACACTGAACGTGTCAGTATTACCCTGTCATCAAATGAAGTTGTAACTGATCACCATCATCTTTAAGGCCATACATCTCATCCTGACCTTGCTGTCCTCTGTTTTCCAAGTGCAGAAGTGGTCATCTCTGACTCTGAAAAGGCCTCCTGTGTGGCTCAGCACCTCTGTCACCCTGCGACTCTAGGATGCAACTTTTGTTGCTTACAGGCACATGCATATATCTGGAGGCTAGTTTCATGCCTTAATGAAATGGTAAATGCAAAGTGGAGATTTGCCAACTGTCACTGCATTCAAAATACTTGAAACAAAGAGTGTCATCCGTACCTTCTACTTTTTCTGCTGCCCAGTGTTTTCCTGATGTCTCCAGCACCCAGGCTTCCTTTCTGTCAGCTATCAGAAAGCTGTTATGGTATGTAAAAGCCATGTGGCTCTCCATACAGTTTCCTCCCTGTCCATATTTCTCTAGCAAATCAACTATGACAGTAAGAGCCTTTTCAGCCGTGTCCGCTCTCTCAAGTCCAAGCCTAAAACAAAAGGAAGATGTTATGGTTGGAAGCATAAGCTTTAAATATTATTTATTCAGCATGAATATATAAACTGAATTGGAATGCTCTTTTTGTGTGCACCTGATGCCTGTATGCTCTGATGAGAGAGCAAGGCACAAGTCACCTGAAGTGCTTGTTTGGAGTGGGTCTTCTGCGCCCTTGGTGTGGGGACAAACAACCAAAAGGAAATACAGAAAGGCAGGCAGAGGGCTCTCAGGAAGTGCCTCTGAGTCTTAAGTGGGTATTGGTCTGGGTATTAAGTGGGTATTTAGTTCTATACGGAAATTCTTTGTACTGTTTCCCCCCAGAAACAGTACAAAAAAATTCCGTATAGAACTAAACAGGAATGCTTTAAAGTTAAGTTCCAGATCGGGTACCGTTTACCAGCACAGCGTGTGCGGACCTTACGAGATCCATGCCTAGGAGAGCTTCCTCATCGCAGACCTCCTCTCTGCCCCACACGGCCTCGTTCCCGATGCACACGCCGTGTTCGTTAGCGCCCATTTCTGCTCCCCAGAGCCAGGAGGGACGGCTCAGGACGACGGCGTAGGTGTGCTGAACCTGCTCGATTTCGATGTAGGTGCACTGCAACGAGGCGGAGCGCAGGGCAAGTCACGGCTCCTTCACCCCCCATAACCGAGCGGCTCCCTGCGGGCTGACCGCGCTCGGCGCTCAGGCCACGGACGCGACCTGGAGTCGGGCCGATCCGCAGAGGGGCTCACCTGCAGCGCGGCGCCGGGCGGGTGCCGTGCGGCGGGGCAGTGCAGCACCTCCTGCACCTCGTCCCGGGGCCGGTCCGAGTTCTTGCCGAACACCACCCGGCCCCCGGCCGCGGCGGGCGGCAGCGCCACGAACGTGTCGCAGGAGCGGGGCGGCGGCCGGGCGGCCATGGCGCTGCCTCTGCGGGCGGGGCGGGGCGCGGCGGCGGCGGAGGAGGAGGAGGAGGAGGAGGAAGGCCCGCCCGCCCCGGAAGGCCCGCAGCCGGCCCGGTGCGGACAGCCGGCGGCTCCCCGCTCGCAGCCGCAGCCATGGGGAAGTCGTTCGCCAACTTCATGTGCAAGAAGGATTTCCACCCCGCCTCCAAGTCCAACATCAAAAAGGTGAGGGGTGCCCCGGGGGAAGGGACGGCCCGGCCCCGGGGCTCTGCCTCCCGGCCAAGCCGCTGATCCGGCAGCGAGGCCCGTCTGTGCCCTGAGCTCCTTGCTCCGTGGCGGCGGTGCGCCGGGATGTCCGGAGCTTTGTGGAGCCGTGCGGGGCCCGCTGAGGGGCTGGGGGCCGGAGGCAGCTGGGCACGGAGCTGTGTGCCCGCGGGGCCCGGGCTGGGCGTGAGGCCGGGGCTGTCCCCCCGGCACGGAAGAACAGGGAGGGGTCAGGCAGCTCCACTCAAGCTCACGTCCACAGGGGATCACCAGCGCGGGAGGCCCGTGCCGGTTTAAATTAGGCGTTAATTAGAAATTCTGAAACGATTCACGTTTATTTTGATGTTCTCGTTCTGTAATAAACGTCTCTTTTGGTATAAACTAACCTGTCATGGCAACGCCATCCTCAGAGTTGTCTTGTCAAGGTGTTAATTTTGATTTGGAAAAGAAAGTGTTAATAAACGGGGAGGAAGAGGCAGGAAAAAAAAGCTTAAAAATAGTTGAAGCTTGAGACTTCCTCACAGGCTTGTGTAACTCTTTTCCTGGCTCCACCTTCTGAACATGTCTCCCTAGGTACACAGACACCGACCTGGATACACGGTACACTGAGCTGGGAACCCCCCACACGGCATGGTGTGCCCCTGTTTTCCCAGTATTTCCCCTCTCACCTGACCTGGCTGCAGAGATTTCATCCCTAGAAAAAAATTGTGCACCGTTCCCAGAGCTCCCGAGAGAGCCTGGGGTGTGCTCAGGGTCTGCCCTGAGCCTTGGGTGACAAGGGTACAGCGGTGCACCCAGGGCATCTCTGGGCTTACTCCCCCTTTGTGTTCCTAAACTTTTCCATGTGTTTTATTTCTGAAATGTTGTTGAAGTTTCAGCCTATTTTTTATAATAAGTTAATTTTCATTAGACCAAACAAGCGATGTAGTTGTACGCGGATCTGTTTTACAGTAGGTTCTTGTTTGTTTAAAGCAGAAATTTCCTTGTTTTTACCAGGTATGGATGGCAGAACAGAAAATATCATACGATAAAAAGAAACAAGAAGAATTAATGCAACAGTATCTTAAAGAACAGGAATCCTATGATAATAGGTGAGTATTGGCATACCACCACACTTCTTCCTTCCACCTCTTTCTATGGCAGCGAAGGTCATCTGAGCGTGAGTTATTTTGCATGCTGTCTGCCACCGACCGTGGTAGTAGGTGAGGTCAGAGACTTGTGCATTATTGTCTGTTTAAGCAGAAGTCACAAGAACTTCTTTCAAATGGTTTATGTGGATCCTCAGTTTAATTTCAAAATAAGCTACGTTGAACAGAACAGCAGGTAGCCTTGTACAGCAGCATATTCTGATCACACGGGAAGCGGTCTTCCGTAATTCTGTGAACACAGAATTGTGTTTCAGTTGTGTTTGAAACGTGTGATCTTTGGTAAACTGTGGAGCATACAGAAGTATTGACTGGTCTCTCAGTTCTTTTGGTATTCAACATTTGGTACTGAGATTAACAAATGAAAAATTTCCAGTTGTTATCACAATTTCATGCTGCAAATTTCTTTCTTTCTTTTTTTCCTTTTATTTTTCCCTATTGGGGAAATTGCTACCAATGTGAATGTTTTGGGTGTAACACTCCAAACTCTGTCTTTTTCATTTAGATTGCTTATGGGTGATGAGCGTGTGAAGAACGGTCTTAATTTCATGTATGAGGCCCCACCTGGAGCAAAGAAAGGTACTCTGCTTTCCTGCTTGTGAGCAAACAGGATTGCAAAGCTAAAATCACTCCAAAGAAACAAGCACAGCGTCTTATATTTTAAAATAACATTTTCGTAGTGAGGTAATGCTAGAAGGTATAGTTCTTAGTCCTTCCTGTGGGAATATGCTGAAATGCATAGTACTTAATAATTTTAATCTCATAATAGTTTAATTTCTCCGAAGCTGAGAAATTGTTTTTAAGCAACAGTTCAATGTGAAGGGAAGAAAAAGAAAAAATAACTCTTCCAGCAGAAATTCTGTCCATGACCAAAGGTGTTTCTCTAGCCAATTACAGTCACTGTATGAGGAGCACTAACTAGACCTTACCAACGCAGCCACTCAGACTACACAAACCTGTGTGTTGGCCTACTCTCCTTTTTAGAAACAGCAAGGTCACTTTTGCTTAAAAGTTCTGCTCAAAATTCAGCCTGATCCATGTCAGGCACGGGAGATATCAAGGGGTTAATTAGCTGAAGTGTTATAAAAAAAATAAATAAATACTGAATGATGCAACTCTGGTGGGTCTGTGACTATGTTTAGTAGATTCATAAATAGGAGTTACTGAATACTGTCCCCACCAAGCTGAATTTTTATTTTCAAATATATATATGTATTTATATCTGCATTAATATAGACAAAATATTTTATCATATTTGCCTGAAATATGACCTTTTAAATCTCCTAAAAGTTTCAAATATGACCCTTTTCACATGAAACTGTGCTGATAAGTATGGGCCCATGGGACTGCCACAGTGAATGACACAGTAGTTTTTGTTAAGTAGCTTTTAACCAAATAATCTAGTTTAATATGAATTGAACCCGCTTTGCAGTAAGCCTGTGCCTGCTAGGAATCACATTAAACTTTGTCGGAGGAAAACCTTTCATCAATTGCACTTTCATTTTTATGAATTGGCTGGTGAAGAAACACATTTTAACAGAGTACTGTACTGTAGGAGGCACCAAGTTATTTTGAGAAATATAGGTTAGGTTTCTCTACTAAGCTTCATCTATTAAATTCTGATTGGGTAGACTATAAAATTAATGATAACCTACCAGGGCAACTCCCTATATAACTGGTATGACAGATGAAGTGACTATGAAACCAATCCCTATCTCTCTGAAAAGCAAAGAAAACTTTACATTGTAGAGTCCAACTCCAGGACATTTCTGCTGCCTGATTGTATATCGTTGCTTTGGCAAGCTTTTGAAGTTTTTCGTGCTTCCATACCAAAGCATTATAATTCTAAGAGATTTGGTTTCAAAGTATTTGTAACTGCATATCCTAGAAACTGATTATTTATTAGTGTTCTCTATTTACTTTGTTACTTTCTGAGTATTTGTGCTATTGTATTAGTATAAACCATAAAATACTTTGTTTCCAGATTAGGTGACAGCTGCATTTTCCATGTATAATTAATGCATTATCTCTTTTCTTTTCATGATTTCTGAAAATTTGAAGAGGAAGCTAAAGAGGTATTTCATTACATCATTTCTTTTGTTTTCTACCTATTTATTTGAAATTTATTTTTAAAAATATCAAACTTGCCATGTTTTCTGTTTTATAGCAAGAAGGAGAGACTGAATATAAATTTGAATGGCAAAAAGTCGCCCCTCGAGAAAAGTAAGATATCTGGATTTTATCCAAATAAATATATATTTTTTTCTTATTTACCTTCCTTAACTTTTTCTCACTTTTTTTTTTTAAGCAGGGTGTATGTGTCATCCTTTCATGTCCTCACAGTTAATTAGTAAAACCTCTAAATCTGGAACCGTTTCCTTGATCAACTTAGATTTTGTTTGAATTTTATGTCCATATCTGAAAATACATTAAAGCCAACATTTACCAGAAGCGTATCTCTGAAATGGGTACACTTAATAAAAGGTCTCAAAGTAGTTTTATATGTGATGGTTTAAAAAAATGTGAATTTAATGCTTATTTGCTTTTTGTGTTTGTGTAACAGATATGCCAAGGATGATATGAATATCAGAGATCAGCCATTTGGTATCCAGGCAAGTTACATAAATTTCAGTCTGTGGATGTCTTGGGTGTATTTCAAATATTATCTAACTGCAGAACATTCACATGGACTCTCTTAATTTTATCATCTGCCTCTCAGTGAGTTTAAAAGCTTTTTTGTATGCCTAATACTATGTAGATTTCTGTAAATGTTAGGTTGTATTGCTAGGTAAATTATGATTTGCTTGTTTGTTTGTTTTCCTGTTAGGTGCGGAATGTGAGATGTATTAAATGCCACAAGTGGGGTCATGTAAACACGGATCGAGAATGTCCTTTATTTGGCCTTTCTGGAATTAATGCAAGTTCAGTCTCCAGCGATGGCTCAGGTAGGCAGTGAATGCCTTTCAAAGGGTCTGGTTAGAAATTTTGGGGAAAATCATCAGGTTTAATTTGGAAGGCTTATGTTTTTCTTATTTCAAAGGGTTGATAAAATGGGGAAGATGCTTCTTTGTTTCAACTGTGCTATCCCCAGTTTCAAATTACTTCAAAAGCTAGGAATCTAATTGTTTAATTAATAACACACTTTTAAAAGATCTGTAAAGACTGTTGCCTTTAATTTTCTCTGTGGCAAAAATCCAGAAGCTGCCATTAAATTGTTTATATAAGAATGACAATATCTGTCACCAAAAAAAAAAAATACATATTGTCAAAGACTGTCCCAGTTCAGATACTCAGATTTGGACAAACTGCTTGGAAATCTGTAATGTAGCAGCATGTCTTTGTTAATCATCTGGGGGAAAAGGAGAGTTTGTTTTTTAATATATGTAGGTGTTCTTATATAAATGAACAAGTAATTGAAAACCATCTTTACGAATGCCCAGTTTCCTCTCAGCTGGCTCATTGTTGCTTCAGGAACTACATTTTTTTTTTTCTCTTTATGAATTTTTCTGTTAGTATTAGACGAGATTTAAAGAAGTGGATATAAATATTCAACATGAATGTTGTTTGCCTGCGGTACTTTGTTTTCTATAAGCTGAATCAAGTTTGTAACACTTGATATTCTTAAAATTGTGGTTTGTTAAGAAACAGCTGGTAACATGGGTGAGTATTCAGACTTGTTTTGCATTTTAAGATCATGTGCCACGTGTATTCAGTTTTGCAGGGACACCATTACAGTTGCACACTTGATAACATCTCTTTTTCTTCTATTTTTCCTCAGGCTGTCTATTTTATACAGTAGCTCTTAGTTTTATTACATGTTTAGCCTACCAACTATCTTGCCTTTCAGAATTAGACCACCTAGATTTTGTCGTTTCTCTGAGATGAGGTGTAGAAGACCTAAGTTAAAGGAAATAGTGCCTCTTACACTCCTCTGCTTTTAGGCATTGTCTGATGATTATACCATTGTATTAGCAATCCTGTAGTTGACATTCACAGCCTTTACATTCAATAGGTTATAACATTAAATCATTTTCTTACCTCATTCTTATCTTAGAAGAAGCAGCGCTTGGAGCGTTCGGTGGTGGTGGAATTACATGGTGCAGCTGTAGGTGTCAGATACGCTTTTGTGCTGCAGAACTTTTTTTTTTTCAGTTCAAATTATGTGGGTAATTTTTCGGAGTGCTTGGCTGGGAAATTTGAAAACATTTGTGCATGCTTGCACAAACTTGGGAATGGACTCGTTGTTCATAACAGTGTAAAATGGACACTTTGCAGTGTCAATGTAAGACTAACTACTTGCTTCAAACCTAACTGAACTAATTATCTAGATGCAGGCAAAGTTTGACTGCGTGGGTGTTTCCTACTGAGAGAGATTGTCTCCAGGTAGCTTTCCAAACAGCCATTTGTAAGCTTAAGAGCGGTTGCACGTGATGAATTTTGTATGAAGGAAAGAGCTGTAGAAGTATTTGTATGTTCTCAGACTGTGCAAATGACCTAACAGTTTCAACTCTGGAACTTAGAAGACAGTGTGCTATGCTGAGCACAGACTTTTTAACAGGCTGAGAGGAAGGATTTCAGCAAGTAGGGGTGGGTGACAGATCAGGGTTTGTATATATAATTCGTTAGACACTGTTCTTGGATTTAAACAATCAGCTGTGGTGATAATACTGCTTTCTCTTCCTTTCTCTCTTTCAGGAAAGCTATATGTAAAAACACTGGTAGTAAAGTTAAACAATTACAAACTTTTGATTTAATAGCAGATAAAAGGCTTATAGGAAGTAGAAATATCATAAATGAAATCAGCAGTAAAAAGGTTGTCTGCTTTTTCTAACTTCAGGCATACAAACCTTTTCTCAGCTTTTCGAATTCTTAATCTGATTTAAAAACAAGCTAAATTACGCCCCTTTAGGGACTTCTGGAGTTTCCATGAGTGTAAACGAAGCACACAGTTAAGTGAGAACACGAGGTATTGAATTCACTGATTCTCTTAAGACGCGAAACTTATGCACAGGGTAGATTAAGCTTATGTCTCATATAAATAGTATTTTCTGAACTAAACCCTGAAACCGGTCCTGTGTTGTCTGGGATGGGAGTAAGTAATTGTCTTTGCTGTGCTGTGGATCTGCAGTCAGCTCTGTAAAGTTAGCCTAAACTGAGAGTAAGTCTGTCTGTCAAGACAGTTTCTTTATTTCCTAACGAGACACTGCACTACTAAAAAAAAAAATTCTGACATGTTCTCATCAATGCCCCCCTCCCCAGATAATCTTGGCTTTGACTATTTCTCTTTATTGCTCTTTGTATCCTTTCATTACATCTACCCAATGCTTTTTTATTAGCCCTAATGCTGAATCAGTCTGCACCTCTAAGAACTTTCTTCTGTTCTTCTGTAAAACACACCTCTTCAAGCTCTGCTTCTTCCTGCTTCCCTCTGTTACTAATCACATCCACTCCTACTCCTAAGCTGCTTTTATGTCTCTAGACTAAATTTCTAATTTTTTTCCTGATTATTTTACAATACTTTGAAAATATCTGTTGCCACCCCATTCTTACTTTGGTTGGCTAGACCTGCAGAAAATAGTGCTTTGTAAGGGACAGGTTTGTGTATGATACTTTCTTCTTATGAAACATCTGTGTTTTTTTAAGAACTGAAAACTAAGTTTAAAAATACAAAAGCACTTGAACTGCTTTTGTTTTTGTTTTTACCCCCCTCCCATTTGTCACAAATAAATATATCCACATGCTTTAAAAAATAGAAACAGTGTAAATAATCCAGAGTTTTCATTTACTGTGATTCTCAGCACCAAAAAAAAATAAAAAAAAAAAAAAAAAAAGCCCCCTTGGCTTGCATGGTTCACACTCTAAAGAATAATTTCCAGAAGCTGTCTGTTCATCTCTAGAATGTAGAAGAAAACGCGTGCCTCTCTTTGAAGAGAACGAGGAAGGAGTAGGGATTTCGAGGATAGGGAGTGACTACTTATAGTATACAGCAAATCTGGGATGTGTATTCAATTTTACATATATTTTTTTAACAGCTAGATGAGTAAGAATATTTTTGCAACTGGCTCCCTAGAAAGAGTTGAAAAATGTTGGACTAAATTATTAAAGCAAGTGAAGTAATACCTTATGTAGTAACTCCATCTTTGAAAGCCAGTTCCTACCTTGTTTGCTAGGAAATTGAAATATAAATATTGTCTCATAAATGAAGGATGCAAGTGCTGGAGAAATACAGACATGATAAAGAATGAAAACTCACCGTAACAGTTAATATAGCAGGGCTACAATTAATTTATGAAATTAGTCCTATTAGAAGGATCTAGTTTAGGCTATAAGTCACCAAAATGTTGGTTTGGGTTGTTTTTTTAAAAGCGTGTCTTTGGAATTTTTAGATAGGGTCCTTGAAAAGAGCTCTGTTGCTCTGAAGGGATTTACTTAGTAGCACTTATTCTGATTTGTAGTCTCGTCATCCAAAAAGATGATCTAACATAATTTTTTTTCATTGAACTGAATATTTTTTTCTAGGCAATGCTCGGTAGTCACACTACCTAACTTTTAGGTTAGGTTTCTTAAAACTTTGAAGATCCTTCTCCCTTGTTAGAACATACCATGCATCAGCACAGCATTGGAAGGTGCTAGTCCACGTACCGCAAGTCATCCTGGCCGGTAGCAAATTCCAAAGCGGTCAGTGTTTGAGATCCCTTGACCTTGTGGTAGTACAGCTGATACTAGATGGCCATTGACATTGCTGATTCCTTGAGAAGTACCTTCTAAGAAATGGTGTGGGTTCCCTGTGGAAGGCTTCTAACAGCCCCATTCTTCTGAACCTTGCTGTTCTGCTTTAGAGAAGCACACCTAGTGCAGAGGAAGGTAGATGACTTTGTCTTGCTCGTTGCTGTCTTCCCGCATTTACCCAGATGTGAGTAGTTTTATACTAATTAGATTCATGTCTGAATTGCATCATGCAGTAACTTGGAAGTCTTTAAAAATCTCCTGTGTAGAATGGTCACTGCTCCTAGGAACATTACTGAACAGTCAATTAATCTGGAAAGGAAACAGCGGTAGGCCACAGTATTGCTAACAAATCTTGATGCATTTACAAAGGATTGGCACTCACCTAATAGGAGGGAAACTTTCATCTTTTTCCTAGGTTAAAAGCAAAAGCTCTTCCCAGAAAATGATGCAAAAATTGCTTTATTAGGAAAACTAAATTACTGAGTTAAAAACTGTAAAAGCAGCAGCCATTCCCCATCCTTCCTTTTCTTCCCCCCAAAACCAGACCTTCAAAGATCTTCTTTGAACGGCATCTTCAGTTTAATAAAAGCACAGGGGGTAACTTGTATCTTAAATGCCCAAATCAGTAACTCTGAGTAGGACTTAGACTCGTTATTTGAATGAAAGTTAAGTAAAGCAGAAGCTGTTTTACCAAATGAGTAGTTCATGTTAAAGGGAAAGAAATAGCATGTGAGCAGAACAGTGAATTAGAGGTTTGTATGGTGAGCTGCCAAAAAGCACAGTTACTGCATTTCAGCATTCTTGCCTTTCTTGTTTGTTGACAGAAGTTTTCCAGACTAGTCTGCCATTAGAAGGTGCTTCAGAAAATTTTCTTTGTTCTTCTACTACAGATACAAGGACTGTACACTTGACTTCTAATAGCCAGTATTGTTTCATTTGACATCTCTACAGGCAAAGAAGATATCGAAGAGCAGTTAACACAAGTGCAGTATGTGTTTTGTTCTACTGTTCTCCTCCTTCAGGAAGAGAGCAAAGTAAAATATCTTATCTGGGCTCAGGCTTTTTTTTCAGCCTCAGGGGAAGTGGTTGAGTTAAAAATGAATGAAAATGGTTAGGCATTTAATCTATGTCAGATTTAATTGCATTACCTGAAGTTCTTGCTCTTTTTCCCTATGAGGAAAGAGTTACTAATCTCCTATTTACAATTTTCCAAGCATCGTAAATAACCACCATTTTTTCTTTCCCATAAATTCTATGAAATGCAACTCTCTTGTTTCAGCAGAAAGATATTTGTCATCGAATTTCTCTTACGTGACGACTGCATTGCGATCTTCTTGGCACATATTCCACAACAGCAATTGCCAATCAGTTTTAGTGTTGAGTAACTTGCATGCAAAGAGCAGTTGACTTTGGTTTGCTCAGGTGGCACTGCTGCAGGCTAATGCACGCTTGGCACAGAACTCTGTTCTACGAGGAAAAAAGACCACTGTCTTTTGGGATCTGAAATACACTAGCGCTCCAGCAAACAGAAAAATAATTACCATCAGTACCTTAACTTAGGCTTGGTGGCTTGGTTATTTTGCTTCTGGGACTGCTTTACTAATCTAGCTGGTAATTCGTACTGGAAAAAAAATAATAATCTTACCATTAAAAAAGCGCCTTTTGAATAATATCTCACCAGTGAATAGAGATTATTTTTGCAATAAGGCAATTTCAGTGGATGTGGTTATCATGGGATAATCACACCCCTGGGGTACAGCCTTGTCTGTAATCTCCCAGGAGTGTAATTATTTCATGATAACTGCACCCCCTGGTGTTGCATTATTTCCATTATGAAATTCTTAGTTTTAGATATAAAGTAACTTACTTTGATCACTGGAAACTGCAAAGTAGTGTTAGAATGCTCCAGCTGTGAGGCTTACAGAGACCAACTTATAAGATTTACTTCTCCTTTACAAAGTTAAATTAGGCAATCAAAATGCTGCTTTGGGCTAAACTGATTTACAGGTTTTTTTTTACTGGTAGAATCCTAACTTTCAAAGTTCAGACAAGATGAAAATACCTGTTGTGGTTCTGACTTTGTGCAACTGCATGTATATGCGTGAGTAAAACATGTAATGTATACCAGGAGAAAAACATGTCAGCAGCTTCTGAAAGTTTGCCTGTACATTTTTTTTAAATCATTAATCAGCAACATCTGTTTTTTCTTTTTTTGTGCTTTTCGATACTTTTTGTTTGTGAGGCCTAAAAAACCTTTGACTTTATTAGATCAGGGACTCATAGTTTGTATGTGCAAAAAGTTTCTGAAGTAATTTGTTAATGCACTTCAACATTGCCTGTAACTGCCTTGGTCGGGTAAACAGTACTCAATTTTTTTTTTTCTTCTGAAAGCAATCTATCTTCCACCATTTTGAAGGGGCGGAGGGAAGAAATTGCTAAAAAGTTAGGAAAGCTTAAACACAAATTATATCTGTTCTGAACAACAACAACAAAAAACCCTGCTAGGAAGCAAGTTATTACTCTCTTACGAAAAAAGGCATTACTATATCATGAAAGAAGGCCACTGTCTCAGATGGCGAGGCAATTTTGTGAATGCTGTAGTTAGAAGAAGTGGGATACTAACATTTAAAGATATATATAAATATATATATATATATATGGTTGCTGGCCTATGAAACCTAAACCTGGAAAGTTCTGAGCATCCTTCTCTATTATGAAATCCTTCAAATATTTTACAGTCAACTGACTCCATACGTAAATCCCTCCAGTGAAATTACAGTGAAAGCAAGTACTGTAAAATGCCTTAAATATTAAGGATAATTCAGGTAAATGATGTAAAAATGTGATTGGCTATCTAGTGTCTGATGTTCTGCCAAGATTAAAAACAAACAAACAAACAAACAAAACTCAATGCCAAGAAATGGCATTTTTTGAGTATCCCTGAACTAATTGTGGTTGTGTCTGTCGCTTAATGATCTTCAGCTTTTTGGGTTGTAAAATTCCTTTCCATGGTAATTGGTGAAACTATCAACCATACTGAGCCAGGAAAAATGAAATCTATGCCTATATTGTGATGTCTGTAATCTCACTGCATTTTTGCAGTGAGAAGTATGGTACCATTTTGTTTTTCAACAGATAAAAATTTACATTGTATTGGGAACGCAGGAATGGATTTAAGTGTTCTCTTGAATCTGTGTTAACAAAGAGAAGGTACTTGAATATGCTAACTGTGACCATTTGTATTAATGGTCATCTGTAGAAATGCATAGTGTATGAAACTTTCCTTTATGATCTGCAGCTGAGACCTTTGATTGTGAACAGTAGGAGCCCTAACAAAATCTCCACATAGTTCAAGAACTGACACATTTTAGAATAATCCTCCATTTATGCTTCAGAAGAAGCCTCTGTATTTGGTGTGAATGCATAAAATACAGATTTCTATTAGAAGTCTTTTGCTTGGCATTTGAGCGATAAATATGGATTGCTATAGCAGCTTGATAAATTAAATGGTTTTTACTTAAAAAAGTAAAAAGGAACTTCAAGATTCTCTAAAATAGCCTATGACAAAAGCATGGCAAAGTGTTAAATTCAGCTAAACTGCAGCTACTTTGAAGAAAAGCTAATTAAAAGCCAGAGTTTTTGCATTCATTGGTCTCTCTCAATGCCAACTGCAGCAGTTGCTTTGAAGTGTAAATATGGTCTGAATGCAGTCATCTCTAAAAGAGATGGAAAAATTATCAGTAAAAAATGATCAGTTACGAATTAGTGGAGGCAGCATAAATTTGCTGGGTTCTTCAAGACCAGGATTGTGGTCACATAATTATGATGATAACTCCTTGTCATTTAGATAAATAAGAAATGTCTATTCTTATCTCTGTCATAACCACAATAAAAGTTCACAGAAGATGCAGCGTGATTATGCTCGGTTCATTTTATGTCATCTGAAAAATAACATAGCAAACTGTGTGGAGAGCACAAAAACTGTATGGATATATAATTGACAAGCCTGTCCGTGCGAATTTGAAAATTAGTTTTTGTTTCGAAGCAAAACCTAAAAACCCTCGTATCCAAATGTTATGTCTTTGCTACCACACAGAGAAGGTAACATTCTGAATTCGGACTACATTCATCCTTCTTGCGATGGTGCTAAGCTGAACCCACCAGCAGCAGCATGGTTTTCCAACACCTAGCTAACGTGAAGGAGCTGTTTGCGGCTCAGTTGTATCATTTGTGAGCTTAGGATGTGCAGTTCATCTTTAATGGATAATTCAATAAAATCCTGTTTGTTTTGTTTAAGGATCACTAATGAGGGGGTTTTAAAGTCTGAGTGGTAGTTGCCAGATTGATTGATTCGACAGCAGAGCATGACTTTAATATTGTTGTCACATAGAAAATCAAATTTCAATTTGGAAGAATTATGGTGTCGTGCTGTCCAAGATGCACATAAGAAAGAACGATGACAACATGCTTCAGCCTACTTTGCTAACAAAAATTACGTGGCTATAAAGGATACGTCTTGAGAGTATCTTGTCCTGGATTCATAGGTGACTTTAAACATTGACAGAGGGGAGTATAGTGAGTGCGAAGTATACCGATGAGTAGCTAGTGTATCAGCCAGTGTGCTTTTTCACATTTATGCTCATATAAGTTGCCACTCCATTAGGAAATCACGAGATGTCGGATGGTATGATGTGGTATTTTAGATGAAGACGATCACATCTGTAAACAAGAAGACATCCCACACCAGAACGTGGTCTTGGGATAGGGAAGCTCTACAAAACTCCAAATGTATTCTGAATGTTCTGGTTTGATGACACACAAAATGAGCATTAGTTAAAATGAAGGTTTAAAAGTTGTAATTAAAATGGCACCATGACGAATCTGCTCCTTTTTTGTGTATTTTTAATTGAATGGTCTATTTCAATTTGCAACAATACATAACGGCAACCACTATGTAAGCGCAACTGGTCACTATAATTTCCGTTGCTGCAGGTGGGAATATTGGTTACAATATTAGTGCTTCTTACCTCTTTTCATATGTACTCCGTAATAAAAACCTAGTTAGAAATTTAATTGATTGCAAAGAATGCTTCAGTTTGTTCATCTGTACTGGCGACAGCAGTGAAAGCTTTTATCGATAAATTGAGGAGATGCTGTCAGGAGTATGCATCATGAGTAGATAGATGTAAAAGTGCTATTTTTAGTGATACTGGCAATCACAATATTATGGTCTGTCCTTCCTGCCACTGAAACTGTTGTAGAAAAAGTAGTATTTAATCACAGTTGTTATGAAAAGAGGCTTTAACATACTGTTCTCTAATGTTGGGTAATTTGAAAAATGTGCTTTAGACATTTTAATGGAGGTCTGCTGGATGGTGTGTTGTTACAGCTAGCATTGTTCTCCCAAGAGGAGTCCTTTGCCCATGCTCATTAGAGGAAATACTCTGGCAACAACAAAGTGTTACACACATAGCTTCATGAGAAGTACAGACAGAACTGAAAATGAGTTTCAGCTATAGGTTTTTCTCATTTCTGGGCAGAGAGTGGGGGTAATGATGTGGGGTAGGAGAGCTTGCCATAAGCTAGGCATTTAGTAATTGAAATCCAGAATTATATTGCCCCCTGGTTGTTTAATAGAAGCAGAATTGATTCTGTTAAATTGATCTCAGTTAAGTGCGATAAGAAATTGGAGTGCTCTTTGTTATAAAAGCAAATTGACAAAATGTTGTAGAAATCTTGGTATGATACCCTTCTGCAATTCAGTATAATTGATGCTCACATACGCTTCAGAAAAATTCTATTTACAGCTCTTCTATTTATTTAATTGTATGAATATTGTAGAGATGCACCAACAGCTGTCAAGCTAAGGTTGTACTCAGGTTGTACTTTATGAAGACTAAAAACCCTCTTTTCACTCTTCATTGAATGGTTTGAGTTTCCAGATTTAATGCCCCACCTCTGAGTCAACTGAACTATCTCAATTTTTTCCTTAAATGCTATCTTAAAAAGAAGAAAGAATTAATGCATTAAGAAATTCTCTGAGAAGTAAGAAGCAGCAGTAAGCTGTATGTAGCCTGTTTGCTTGAAAACACTATTCTTTGAGAATTGTAAAGACCATGAAAAAATATTTTAAAAATGCTTTTGTGAGCCTTTATTTATGGAGCCTGTTTTGTGCAAGTCCTTAATATAATGTTAAGTACCTGTAGCTGCAGAAAACTTAACAACCTGTCTTAACACACAAAAATGAGTGTGATATCAGCATACAATTAATTCCAATATGTGGCAAAAAGCTTTTCTGAGACTGGATTTTACAAAAGATAAATGTTTCAGTTTTAAACAAGTGTCATCTGGAAAAGTTTTAGGGTTTTTTTCCTATCAAAATGTAAATTCCAGAAAATAAGCTTGACACATAGTCATATTCAAAAATAGCAAGGTACTGTATCTGACTTGTTTCTGAAAGAATAAGAAACAGATGATGAAACATTATAGCTTTGAACTTATTTTTAGTTAGCTGATGGATGAATGCTGAAAGACTAGTTGTTAGAAGTCCTAGCAATCAGCTATTTTTACAGGATTCCTATATCTAACTTGCTGTCAACTCATGACACAGTGTCATTTCCAGACCTTTTCACCTGCATGAGATGATTCAGCGAGCTTCTTCACAGACCATCTCACGAGTCTATAAGGAAACAGATATATGAGGGTGCCAGTTTGCACAGTATACAAAGTATTTTTCTGTCTTCATGTATGAATGATTCCTTGGATGCTGTCCAAGGAATACCTAGCTAGCATCCGTTCCCAATAGTTTAGCCAAGAGCCTCTCAACTTAAACTTACTATCTGTTCTTACCATGTTAAACCATATAGGTTTTTTTTATTATTTAATTAGAACATAACTGGAGGAAGATGCATAGCTATAGTTGACTTCAGATTTTGTCCGAAGATCTTGCAGGGTGATGTTGTAAGTGTAGTCATAAGTCAATGATAAACTGAAAGGATTTACCTCTTTGGCTTACCAAGTAAATAGTTGGATCACAGTGGGCACAAGCACAACTCCACAGCCAGTCACACCGACGAAAGGAAGATGCCCTCTACCAGAAAGCACTCTGGTGGCTCCACAGCTTTAGCTTTAGCTCCTAATAAGCCAAGGATGCTTCTGAGAAGTCAAGAGTTTTCTCAGACCTGTGTTAGGTGAGGTTCAGTGTTTGGTTTTGTTTTTTGTTTTTACTGTTTTTGTCTTCCTTGTTCGTATTAGCCAGGAGAAATATCTTCCTTAATTTTATAGTGTGGAAAGGAGTGTGGCTGTTTGCTCACACCTTGTCACCCGCATCTTTTAGGACTGCTACAAAGCAGCCTGGTCTGCTTGTGTCGTGCCTGGCCCCAGTCTGCGCGTGAAGGGTTGTAAAATAGGACTGTGTTTTTAAATGTACTTTCATTTGTGGGGTGCACTTATTTTCTAGTGTTTTCTGAACCCTTTGGTTATAGAAGAACTAATGCATGTAAAGAAGCTTCATGGAGGCATTTCCTCACAAGCCAGGATGAATTTAAATTACTGTTCCCTCGCCACAATTAAAGAGAGGCCAAAACAGAAATACTTGATTCAGAAACCACTTTAGTCACAGGGTTCTGTGGGTATGTTTAATGTAGCTTGTGTATGTGCACAAAAGAGGAGTAGCAGTGATTCGTTAGCTGTCCTTGTTATAGTAGTACCATCCTGCAACTAAAACATAGCAGATGGAGCCATGAATGTGTCTCCTTCATGCCATTAATAAGCACAGAAGCAGAACTCATACATTTATTTTTAGCCTAGTTTGCTTTCCTTTTAAGCATACCTAGTATGTGTGTTAGTTTTTTAAAACATGCGTGTCTGTTCGTGACCCTGACTCTAGTCCTTGCAGACTTCCTGTATAAATTTGGACAAGTTGTGTTCCCCTGATTATCTAATCACACTGATGGGAATTGTTAGGTATCCAGTACACATCGAAGTGTGTACGCTGCCCTGAGACACCTGCCCTTAAATACCTGCTAAGTTAGTTACCTTTCTTTGTTAGGCAGCGGCTCTTCCCGCCCGTGAATACAAGGGGGGAGTACAGGCTTTGATCAGGTCAAAAGTTTTGATTTCTTTGGTATGGTGAAATCCTTCTTTGAGAATTTGCACATTCAGCTTCCTCATACAGGGCTTGGTTTTGGTTCTGTACTTGGCACACATGCATGTGTGTTAACAAGCATGTATAGGTATACCAGGGAGCTGGAAGTTTTAATCGGTTCTTCTCTTTGATTAGTCTTTTAAATTTGAAATAAGCAAAACTGTAGACTCAAGAGCCCATATACGTTCATTAACATCAGTGAGCTTACACTTACACTGTAACACGTACAAAGAAAAAATGCTTTTGGTAAAAATGTATGCACAGGGAAAAAAATAAGCCCCCCAGTTAATAGATCACATAAACTCAAGGAAGGACTAAGAGGTATCTCATTAAAAAATTCCTTTGGCCAGCAAAATAAGAAACTTGTGAAGAAACGCAGGGGCTCCTTAAACCATTTCCAAAGTTTTATCTTCTTCATTCTTGTTTTACATAAAGGCCTGCTTGTTTCTGTGAACAAAGTGTTATACAGGAAAACTAAGACAAAGGTGAAGCTGACTTGTTTTGAGAAGGTGCTATTTCATATTTTCCATATAAAACGGTTTCCAATCACTTTCCATACTTTTCCATGTTAAAACTTTATGCGTTTCATTCTTCTCCACAACTAAGAGACTCTTAAAACCACAAAGCGGGATCAATATTTTCCATGAGACTAAGTTAATTTTATCATTCACAATTAGTTCACTGGAGTATCAGTAATCATCTGTTCGACGCTCAGCCTTACACGCCTTCTCATTCTGGATTTACCTTATGCAGTGTTGCTAATTCATTGACAGGAGGGCTAGCGAATGAGCTGGTACGGAAATTCACTGACGTGACCAACCAGAGAGGGTACGTTTAGGGTGAACAGAAAGTAACTCATCAGAGAATTACTTGAGGTTTTGCTGATTGCAGTGTTCAGTTAAAGCAAGAGAGTGAGTTATGGGATATATAAGTGACACAGTCAAGCTTGAACAATCCAAACAAAGCTGACATGCCTAATCCCAAACGTCTACTCTAATGCAACATACTGCATATTTTTAAGCTGAAACTAGTGAGAAGACTTACAGTAACACCCAGAGACCTAGCATGTTTGAGGGTCACTAAACTAAGGAAGGACGTAGATTAACTTTTTTGTGTGTTTATTTTCCATATGTATACTACGTTTCTAATGATGGTTAGTTACTATATTTAAGTTAATTTAAAAATGTGTCATTTTGAAAAATGCCTTATCGGTGGCACATCAGCAGTGTATTTTCCCATTGTTTTAGGGGAGAGGAGGCACTTAAAAGTCTTACTGTGTGGTTTGGTTTCTTTAGGTTTCCTGTGCTTTTTGTACTGTAGTAGAAATACCCTACTAGACTTACCTAAATATATTGTTTTCAACATGACAAAGTTACATAAGAGAATCCCCTTGTACTTAAAGAAAAATGCAATTATTTTCTATTCTGAATCTCCAGACTGCTGTTTTAGAAAATCATATCTGATTATTTGCTCAGCAGAAGATTATTGAGTTGATTTAGGTGTGATTTTACTTAACAAAGCTTCAACTGAATTCCTACTGTGGAGTCCAAAAAAGGTAGAGAGATATAAATGATACATTCAAACTGTGATTTTTGTGAACAGGGCCATCAATGCACCCCTCGGAGCTAATAGCGGAGATGAGAAACAGTGGGTTTGCACTGAAACAAAATGTACTGGGGAGAAACTTGACCGCAAATGATCCATCACAGGTAATGATCTTTTTACCAGTAAGCTGAAAATGTCTATAAATCTAAATGTGATTGCTTGTGAATTGCTACTTAATGTTTTCCAATATGCATATCCATAGGAAAGCTGAATAGGTATGCCAGTAGAAAACCTCCAGAAACTTGCTGTGTTTTCCAGCTCTGTTTTAGTCAGAATGGTGAATCATAAGTTACTTTTTAAAAAACGATATGTAATAAATTAAATACCTCATTTGGATGACAAGAAATTTAATTTTTCGTAAAAGGTTGGTTACAGGTTTGGCCGCTTAATATTGCTGCATCCGTTATTTCTGAGAATGAAAATATTTAGTTGTCATTATTTAGACTGCACAAGGTACACTTCTAGTTGAGGTGCTTTGACAAAAATGTAAAGTGAAAAATTCATATATCTATATGTGTGTGTGTATATATTACTTGTGCAAGCCACCGTGAAATAACCTTTGTTCACGTGGCAGGATAATCAAGCCACCGAGTGACCAAGTTTGAAATAGAGAGGGGACAACAGCCCTCAGCTGTCCTTGAAATGCTGGAATAAATCAACAATGCAGTGTGTCTCCACAACTGGATGTACCTGTGCATTTAAAAAAGCTATGCACCCCAGAATACATGTGACATATGGGCACTGTTAAATGGATCACTGTGATACCAGTCTGGTTATGTTAGGTGTGATGGTTGGTTTTTTATGTGTGTGTGGAAGAGCTTTTTAATCTTTATTTCCTCTTTCCCCTCCTAAGTGTGGCTAAAATTAAAAACATCATAGTGGAGAACTGTAGTGTTCCAGATGCACATAATTTGAAGAAGTCAGGGTCTTAAAGTAGCTATGCTTTGATTGTGTTACTGTATGCAGGTTGTATGATTGCAGTATTTTGCATTGCTAGAACACTTTATGAACATTTAAAGACTAACAACACAACAGTAAGGTAGATGTGCTAATACCCGTTTTCCTAATGACTGAACTGAGATAGAAGAGTAATTTGCCTAAAGTACTCTGGGTTTGAGCAGGACTAGCATCTTACCTGTTCATCCAAGCATGGTAACAACGAAGTGACTTACCCTAGAGAATCATATCGGCTCCAAAATTGGCTCATTTTTATTAACTATTTCAGAAATACTTCTTTAGCACTGATTTTTCATATGTTACTAATAACGTCTGCTGTTTATCCCCCACATTATATAGCACCTACTCAGCTTTGAGATAGAATGTGGGTGGTTGTGGGTTTTTTTTCCTTCTAGCAACCATGTTGGTCTTCCAAAGAGTTACAGTTGACTTGGTAATGCAAGTATATTTGTGCCTGCGCAAAAATAAGGGACATGCAGATGCATCACTTTTAATACAGAAATCTGAATGAAGACGTTATTTTTATACAAGAAATTAACATCTTACTACATTTTCCTAGGAATTTGTTACAAGCGAAGGAGATGATGACCCAGAAGTTGAATTTTTAAAATCATTGTCAACCAAACAAAAACAGAAACTTCTAAGGTAAGTGTTGGTACCTAGGGGAAGGGATCAGTATTGGCAGTAGTTCTGATTCCGTCATTGTCTTGTGCAGCATTGTCCTTGTAACTCTTCTATGCCATCGGTACAGCAGAACATCAACTTAGTTTAACATACACTTGACCACAAATAGCACTATGCAACGTATTTTGTTAACCCAGCTGTTCTGTTTTAATACATCCATTCTAACCTAGTTGAGCTGCATTTGCGTTGTGCCTCATTTCTAACCGGGATACTGAAATAATAATAATAATAATAATTGGCTCATTGAAAATGCTGACAATTGTTATTTTAAAATATTATTTTGCATTCCATTGCTTACAGTATCTTCTGCTGGTATTAAAAATTGTATGTGCTGGTTTACTGGCTTACAATTTAGCCAAGTTTGTTAGCATCTTCTTCTGTGCAGCTAAAGTGAGCTTGGTGGTTGGCCTAGCTCAGCACTGCTCTAGGATCAGGGTTTTGTAGTTTGCTGCTTCAGCTAAGCCAGCAGAGGGAGCTCCCCGTATTTCTCTAGTTCTAATAAAAAGTTAATGAGGATTTCATTCTTTGCTTCTACCCTACTGACTTTGTATGTCAGGTGACTCACGTTTTTTTCCTCTGTTAATTTGCAACTTTATCTTGAAATAACCTGAACATGTTTAAGATGAAAAGTATGAGCTACTGCCGGATAGATCCCATACAGGTATCACTAGTTAAAACAGCAGTCAGCCTTTTGGGTTAAAAACACATGTTGTGTACGCAGGGGCCAAAAGGGGAGAAAGGTGTATGGTTAAGCAGGTACATGGGTAGAGTAGATACATATGATATTTGCATATATAATAAATCATTCTCTGAAAATATCAGGCATATTATGTGTATTTTAAGGAAGGAATTTGTATGTAGTTTGAGTCATTTAAAATGGTATTTATGAACTGCTGCTGCCCCAGCACAATTAATTATAGAGTTTTATATTTTCAAAGTTGAACTTCAGTAAATATGTGGGTCTTTTAGATCTTTTAGATGTTAGGAGTCTGAAAGGATTTTTTTTTCATTGCACTGAAAGTAGTTTCATTAGTAGTTTCAGTAGTTCAGTCACTGATGTTCTGAGGATAAACACAGAAGGCAATGAGTTGAAAATAGAAAGCTAGGTAAAAGTAGTTGAATGGCAGTGAATGAATGCATGTGTGTGATAGAGTACTGTAATTGTGGCTAGAAATCTAAAATTTCTAGTTGTGACAGAAGAGGTTACTGAAAACAGCAGTATTATTTGCCTGGAGACCTCTGAGACAAAGGTATGCTTAAAGTCTCAATTTCCATCTTTTTGCTAATGCTAATTGCTTTTTTTTCAATTTCAAAATCTGCTATAAAGATGCACACATAAAAGCAGCAGTGATTTCCCAAAGTCTCTAGAGCAGATTGACAATAAAAAGCTCTACTGAATACACGTATTCCTAGTGATAAGGCCAAAACTTACCTTTTTTTAAATTAAGGAATTGCAAAATCATATTGTAATTATGGTTAGCTCAAGGTTAGAAGCTTAAAATAATTTTAAATACTTGGCTGAAATAGGATTGAAATCAACATGCTTTTATGGAAAATAGTGTATTTACTGTGTAGGACATCTGAAGTAGTCAACTTTAAAAGACAATGACTGTAATTTAGAGTGTCTTAACAAGTCTGATTGCGCTACTCTTTATTTTGAAAATAAAAGGAAATTGGATCGTCTGGAGAAGAAAAAGAAAAAGAAGGACAGAAAGAAAAAAAAGCAGCAAAAGAAAAAAAGCAAGAGTAAACACAAGAAACATAAGATGAGCTCCTCTTCCTCATCCTCCAGCGAGTCTTCAGGAAGCAGCAGCGATAGTGAGACTGACAGCAGAGATAAAGCAGCACAAAAGAAGATGTATTCTAAGAAAAGAAAAAAAGACAAGTTTTCAGAGGCTAGCAGCAGCGATTCAGAAGGAAAGGCAAAGACTAGGAAGGAAAAACTTTATGAAGCTCTCTCCAGTAGTCACGGTAACAAGGACAAAGACAGGGAGAAGTATAGACTTTTAAAACAAGATAGTTCCACGGAGAAAAACAAATGGAGCTCCTGTGAGGGGGAAGGAAAGCCCAAAAGCAGATACCACAGCACCAACAAGAGAGAGACTGAAAGAAAGGAGAGGGATAGGAGAAGCCAAAGCATGGATGAGAGGCGAGGGAGAAGCCCGTGCGCAAGTCACAGCAGTTACAGTAGGCAAAGGCAAACAAGAAGAAGTCCAAGTGAAAGCCCTGCTGAAGAGCGGCACAGGAAAAATGAAACCAGAAGCCCCGGCACAGATGTGCGCAGACAGGAGAAAAAATACAGAGAGAGCAACGGGGACAAGAGCAGTAAACTGGAATATAGAGAAAGGAGCAGACGCAGTAGAAGCAGAAGCCGAGAGAGGAAAAAAAACAGATAGTGTAGGGGACAGGTGCAAACAAAAATGTCTCCTTTTTGATGAATACCTTTAACAAGGGCTCAATTACATATTGCTGTTCATTTTCCAACCTCCGTAACTAGCATTTCCTAAATAAAGCCAACAGCATCATTTATCTAATGTTATAATATTTGTAAATGAGGACAAATGTTACGGTATTTTTCTTACTGTATAAATATACTTGTTGGCAAATACCTCTTGTATACATGCGGTAATTCATAGACCTGATTTTAGTGTTTTAAAATATTTCAGAGCAGTATGTGATATTCTTTGGTTTGTTGATGATGATTTTTGGTTTTAGATGCAACCGTGAGGGGAAGCAGAGAGTAATTTGGGAAGAATCCTGGGATATGTTAAATGATAACAAACACTTGAGATAGGTCTGGATAAAATCGCTGCTTCCAATATCAAAACATTATATTGTAGAGTTGGTTGTGTTGGTTTTTTTCATATTGAAGCATTTTTCCTAAAGTTCCCCGTAAGAGATCAATTTCATGAGTTAAAACAACAGAGAAACAGAGTTCACATAAGTATGTAGCCAACATTTTTTTGACCTCCTGCAGTGTACAGCTTGGTCAGGGCTATCTAAACATCTTGAACCCCTGTTGGTATGTGTCAGTACAATGTCAAGTTATTGTTCGATAAGCTCTCAAGACATGAAAAGAATATTTACTGCCTCAACTGCTCCAGGTATTTCATTGTTTGTGGTAGAAAGTCGATGTAAATATTCATCTTCCTGGTTTTGTGAAACGAACTTATTTTTCTTGACCATTCTTGGTCATTTTCTGCAGACACTATTATGAAGATGAACTTGATAATAAAACTCCTTATTCTTTAAAAACAGTAAGAATTGCCTTCTTCTCCAGAATTTGTTCTGAATCAGTACAAATTCACAAGGCCGTGTATTTACTGTGAAGGGAATGCTTCTTTGCCATTTCAGGGTGGCAGATGGAAATATGTTAGCAGACAGCTGAAAATGTGTCGCTGTACTTAGTAATCTGACGAGCAGGTTTCTTCCCCTCCTCACTGACAGGACAAATGAGACTTTTATTACCAGTCCACTTCTACTTCTTAAAACTGTCATGCAGAAGTTTTTCAATATCGCATGGAGTATAATATATGGTGGAAGTGACCTGGCTTATCTTTTAAGCACATGTGAATGAGTTTGAAAGGGTGAGCCATTAAGCGATGTCACCTTCTTTTAAATGCTTTTGCATTAGGTTGCTCCAGGCTTTCTTGATGAAGTAGCTGGGAGTTAAAGGGCACAATTCAGTAGTCAGGCCCTATATTAATGTGCATGTGAAAGCTCTGGTTTAGAAGGAACCAGGAGGAGGTGGCTAAAATGCCCATACAAACAATCTAAACAAAATCTCTTGTGAAGAACATATTATCCCTCTGGGAAGGAGGATGGGCAGGGTAGGGGAAAGATGGGGGAAAAGGCATGTTCTCGTGGAACATTTTCCTGTTAAATGCAGCATGAAAAATACAAGGAATAACAAATAAGTAACAGAACGTGCTTCTCCAAAGAAAGGTCTCTTGCGTACAGGTCTGTCTGGTTGTTGCTGTGTGGCACCAGCACAGGAATCTGCCCACCAGTGCCAACTGCAATGCAGCCGACTTCCCCCCGAAGAAGGAAGGAAGGGCAGCTCGACGTCGACGCTTTTAGGCGTTGTGGCGGGCCCCGTGTTGTATTTGTCTGCGTGTAGCTGAGGTGTACGCTGCATACATCTGACCTTTTTGCACAGGAACACTGGTAAATAGCGGAGGTTTGCTGCGATGGTGGCCGTTCTGGATGGCAGTTACAGCAGGACAGTGCCATTTTAGATACACCCATCTCAAAGATCAACACCTGAGGGCTTCGCAGGAAGCCTTGCCGCTCCCAGCCCTTCCCTCAGGCCGCTTTGCTCCCCGTTACCGCGGCGAGGGGCAATGGCCGGCGCCTGACGAGGCGGCCCTCGGGCAGCTGGGCCTGCCCCGGCCTCCCCACGGCGCGGCGCCAGGTGCATTCGGGGCCCGGTGCGGGGGCGAGGGGCGAGGCCGGGGGTGTTCCCCGGGGCCCTCTGCGCAGGCTCCGGGCCGAGGCGCTCCCGGTGAGACCCCTCACGGCGGGGCTCCGCTGGGGCAGCCTGCCCGGGCCCGCAGCGCGGCTGCTCGCCGCAGCGCTCCCCAGCCCTGTAGGAGGTGCTGTCGCTTCACAGATGACGGTAAGAACGTCTCGTGTTTTTATTTATTTATTATTTATTTTAGAATAATTAAAACGCGGAATACGGGTTAACGCGTGGCCGGTGTACGTCGCGGGGAGGCCGCGGCGTCGTGAGGTGGCTCCCTCAGCCCGGCGGGGGCCGGGAGAAGTTGTGAGGCGAGGGCGGGCGGGCGGCTGCCCGGCCCCGGGGCGGCGGCTGCCCGGCCCCGGGGCGGCTCTGAGGGAGGGCGGCGGCGGGCAGGGGCTGAGGCGAGGCTTCGAGGCGGGCCGGCGGCGGGGCAGGGCGAGGAGGGCTCCCGCTCCAGTCGCGGATCCCTCCCCGTCGATGGGGACAGGGTGGGCTCGGGGCCCCGGGGGTCTCCTCCCGGGGCTGGCCGGCGGAGGGGGGCTCGGAGCCGAGGCGTGAAGGCTGGGTGCGGGGAGAGGCGACGAGCAGGTGACTTCCCGATCGAGTTCCCCTCTCGGATCGTTACAATAAATATCCCTGAAGGAAGCTCTCTATTTATGTTGTCATTGATTAATTCCCGCTACCTCATTTGATTCCGATTTAGAGCGATTTGATTCTAATTTAATTAGCGTGTAATTTGGATGTACATAATTACTGTAATTACGACGTTCAGGTGAGGCAAAGCTTTTAAGGCTGAAAGGCAAATCTCAAATTTTCCACCAGCCTACACTCCGCATCTCGCCAGCGGACAAGGGCTCCGCGCCCCGGCAGCCAGGTAGCAATTAGCGCGTCTGGCGAGCGGGGCGGCGGGCGAGCTTTGTGGTGAAGCAGCCGAGGACGGAGCCCAGGAGGAGGCGGCGGCGGCGGCGGCGCGGCTTCGCCCGGT
>NC_048899.1:10631106-10631460 GCF_011077185.1 Oxyura jamaicensis | reverse complement strand
GGGAAACAATTCGTTCATTAGAGCTGATGGGGAGGCTCCCGGCTTCGTGTGCGAGAGCGTCAGATGAAACGGCTCTTCTCCTCAAACCGAGCTCCGGGAAAGGGCTGCCAAATATCCCCCCAATAAATCGATTTACCAGCAGTTAAACGCGAGGTTGCCGCACAATTTCCCGCGAGTCCTAGGAGGGGCACGGAGTTTTACACGGGGATGTTACGGGTGGGGAAGGGGCCAAGCCTTCCAAGTTCAAGAGCAGCAGCCTGATTTTCTGCCAAGCAGAAGGGACGTGTGCAGACAAAATGCTCATCGCTTGGGCAAATAATTGCGTCCTGCTTTTTTTTTTTTTTTTTTTTTTTT
>NC_048899.1:10607245-10631006 GCF_011077185.1 Oxyura jamaicensis | reverse complement strand
TTTTTTTTTTTTTTTTTTTTTTTTTCCCCTGCCACCGGGACTGCCACGCGAACCTCTCCCTCCCTCCCTCCCTCTCTCGCCCTCAATTATACTTTTCATTTACGTGATCTAGAAACCACCATTGATTATCAGAGCAACGCAGAGGGGGACCCGGTGATAAATTAATAACTTCAGTTAAGAAAAGGCTTCCCCACTATTCTGCCAAAGAGGAGGTATTAAAAGGGGGACGAATAGATAGAGATGGTGCTGAAATACAGCCCTCGGTGCCTGTTGAGCCCACTGAATTCTTTCTGCTGTAGACTTTTCTCATTTGCGGGGAAAGATGAAGCGCGGCTTTTGATTAGAAGGGAATCTTTTTATGGTTAATAAAAAGGGATTGAGCCCCGGGATCAAATAGATCATGGAAATTAAATGGAAATTGTGGCACTCTCCAACAATTTCTGCCCGAGCCTGCCGCCGATCCCGGCCCCGTAAAGCCCTCGCTCCTGCTCCTGCCCTGCAGCCGGACCCGGGCGGGGGCAGGAGACGGGGCTCGGCCCGGCCCGGGGGTCCCGGGGGTCCCCGGAGGCCGCCCCGCAGTGCCCGGGGGCTGCCGGAGCGGCGCTGCCCGGCGCTGCCTCCCTCGGGACCGCACCTCGGAGCCCTCCCGCTCCGCTCAGCGCCGCCGCCGCGTTACCGGGTAGAGGCGAGGCCGGTGGCAGGGGAAGGAAGGTGACTGCGGGCTGCGCGATGATTTTAATTACCGCAATTACTGCGAGATTATTCAGCGGCGGCACGGAGCCGTGCGCTGCCTCACGGGGAAGCCCGAGGAGCGCCGTACGGGGGCCGCTTTCCCTCCCGCTTCTTCCCCTGCTCGGCGGCGCGGCGAGCCCCGGCTGCGGCTCGGCTCGGCTCGGCCGGGCTCCCCGGCAGCCTGTTGCGGGGGCCGGAGCCCGGCCCGGCGGGGCCTCGGGGCTCCCGTCCCGGCTCCTTTCGCCCCCGGCTTTTGGGGCGAGCTGGCCGCCTGTCGGCAGGGGTGCGGGCACGAACGGAGAGGGCGAGGTGACCGACGTTACAAAGTTAGCCCCGGCCCGCCGTGGCCGGCAAACACCGCCGGCGGGTCCCCCGGTGGCTGCGGGTCGCCCCCGTCCCCTCCCCTGCCCCAGGCTCGGGAGCAGGACACGCGGAGCCGCTCCCGTGCTCCCGACGCGTCTGTAATTGCTGGCGCTCCAGCCTAAGGTGAATTTCAGCCCGGATCATGAACCATTTCACGTCCAAATGCAAGCTTGCAGTACTTTCCTAGTGGCAATTAGGAGCCTATTACAAGCCATTAGATTGATCAATGTACCTTAAACAATGTGAATGATTTATATGGCAAAGAAAAAAAACCTGCTCGCATCCATTGTACTGTTCCGGCGGCCAACCTGGCCCTGCGTGTCCATTCATCACAGCTGTGAACAACAAAAGCGATTTGTTTTGAAAACTTGCATGCAAAGAGACAGGCACGGCTCCTCCGTCCTGAGACCGGTCCCTGGTGGCAGGGGCTGCGGGCACAGGGGTGTTGCTGCTTTCCAGAGGGATTAATTCACCCCCTACCTGAAGGAGGGAAGGAAACAAAGGGATCCTGGCTGCTGCCGAAACAAGCCCCCAGCCCGCTGAGCACGTGTGAGGCGAGGAGGAAAGCAGCAGTTACCCGTTTGTGTAACAAAGTGGTGGGGTGGCTTCCTAGCCTTATATTGACCAGGGGTGGGGAGCTACCAGCCCTTGATGTGCTGGGGCTGCTAGGTGAGGAGGGAAGGAGCAGGGCATGGCCTGATGTGCCCAGCAGCTCCAACCCACAGTGGCGGCCTGTCAGCCGCTCGCCAGGCCGGAGCAGCTGCTGGTAGGCCTCAGCCTGCTTGCCTGCTGCCGGTCAGAAGGGGCAGGGAACGGCTGGCACCTGGGCAATGCCTCCCAGAGTGAGGGGCTGGGAGAGGCCAGCCTGGGTCAGAAGCAGTGGGACTGTGTTTTGCCACTAACTCGGTGGAGGGCCTCTGTTCCTCCCATTTCTCTTACCTTCTTGCTATCCTTACTTGCCCTGCTCCTTAGCGCTGCAAAATTGCTGTCCTCTCTGCAAGCTGAGTGAGCCGGCAGCTTGGTGTTAGCCAGCTCTGAAGCGCTCAGCATCTAAACTCCTGAGGGGGACACGCAGTGCCAGCTAACCAGGCTGATCTTTAAAACAGCACTCAGATGGGCCCGGGGAACTGGTGGCACTGTTTGTTAGGAAAGAAATACATTGGCTGGAATTTCTTCAGCTGGAAATTTGCTCTGAGATAGCACACGAGAGCATGTTACTAATTTAAGATCCCAGGTATCATCGGTGCTTCAGCAGCAATCTGGTCGTCTGTTTTCTACGTTCTGGCCTCCAGAAATTGCTACAAGGCTTGTCAAAAGTCACCGTTTCATCACGTCATTTTCTGCAAGGAGGTAAGCACAGGGTGCATCGATACTGGGACAAAGAAAAGAAACAAGGGAAGGGTGTCAAATCCTGTCAAGGGATATGACCCTTTTGTCACAAAGCGTGTGCACAACCACTTCAGAGTCTGATTTTCCAAGTTGTTCACATGGCACTGAGACTATTCACTTACTAATCTAGTCATCAGCTGCTTCTTGATAAAAAGGGATTAGGAAAACGCAGCATCTGCCGTGTAAACTGAAGGATGGATGCAATCGGAATACGAGCCCTCCTCCCGCTTCCCTATAGGAGATGCTGTGATGCGAGAGGGAGTGTTTCTGTTGAGCCTGTCACACAGAACCTTCCTAACCCAGTCCTTCCTTTTCTGCTAGAGCCTACACCATCAAGAGCTTAACACACAGAGCTCGCAGTGTGTTCTGCTTACCTTACAGTTGTTCTTTCTTATAGAGAAGATGCAAAAGAAGAATAAAAGATGCGGAGGCTGTTTTCAAGGGTTTTGCAGAGATCGTCCCCTTAGCCATTGTGTTTTTAGGTCTTTTTCCTTCTCCAGAGCGCTGTGTTTGTCATTTTGCCTAGGAGAAGCACTGCGCCAACCTTCTCGGGACGGGCTCTGGCCTTCTCCTCCTTCAAGTATCCCTACAGATGCTGTCTACTCGAAGTGCGTTCTGCAAGCCTTACCCTATGCATTTATACTCTCTCGTGAAAAAGCAGCCTATGTTTCCTATCATGCTGCTTCAGGCACTTACATTCCATCTGGGTTGCATTGCCCTTTAATTATCAGTCTTCTTATTGTGATCAAGTGAACTTTTACTAATCTCCACATTTATTGTTAAGGTAAATAGATGCTGCTTTTAATCAATACGGAGGGCCACACCAATGCAGTTCGACGTAACTTAAGTCAACTGTAAAGAGTTCAATGTGTGTATAATTACAGAGGACGTCGGCTATTCACTCCAGCCTAATTCAGTGTCTCTTCAGAGGCAGACCTCTTCGCTTCCCCGTCCCGCTCTCACCTCCTGCTGCCCCCACCCCAAGGAGGCAAGAGAGGAGCGGCGGGGGCCGGGCGAGCCGCAGCCCCACTGAACCTCGGGCTGCCCGGCGGGTTGGAGCTGCCGGGTGAGCACAAGCCTCCGGGTACAATACGGCACTTCCTTCCAACAAAAAAGATTGATTGCGTCTTGGCCTTGGTATTAAATGCGCTATTATCAGAAGAAGCTGAAATAATGCATACAGTCGCTTTAAAAGAAAGCAGGTTTCCTTTGCGAACATACCTATTATTTCAATAGTACTTGAGAACTGTTTCAATAGTGGCCAGGTTGTTGCTTACTGAAATACATTTGAATTGAATACATGTATATCAAGGCTTTTTCTTAATTTTAGTTTGAGTTATTCCTGAAGTTCTCATTAAATTTACCATTTGTAAAGGACAGATTAAATGAAAATGGCTTTCAGAAAAATAGAGCTGGAAATTATTTTGGCCTTTCTGACCTGGAAGAGGTGATAATTTGCAGCAGCACTACATATTGGACATGTCTGACATTTTAGGTATTCCCTCACAGTTTCAGACCTTTGTACGGATGAACTCAGTCTGGGACAACCCAGCAGTCAACTTTTTGTTACCTTAATGTAAATGAGAGGACTGCAGCTGTCTTAAGCAATCTAGGCAGACAACACCGATGGAAATGAAACTCGGGTAAGGGCAATGATAAGAAAAGAATGTCTATTATCCACAATAATGCTCCTAACATTTTCTAAACAGCTATTACCTGTGTCTGTCCATAATTGTCCTTGCTACAGTAACGGTGCAATCTTTCTTTCAGAACACTTACAGAATTCTCTCTCCACTGACTTTTCCAAATGTAAACAACCTATACAGCGTTTTCTAATGTAAAACAAATGTAGTAAGTAGGTCCCACATTAAAGAATCACTTTGACTGGAATGTCTGAAATGCTCCAGGGATTTTGGGGCGGGTTTGAAAATGCTGCCATTTGCATTCAGTTTCCAAACCCAGTCCCATAGATACCTACAAGTATCAGTAGGACTTACACAGCACGTTATTTCTGAGTTTGAACGGCTGCAGAGAACAGATAGAAAATAAGTTGTGAGTTTTTGCTATCAAACTTCAATATTTCTCAGGGCTGTTATTGCACACTAACGTGACTATTTTTCAGTGCTGACACTAACAAACAGTTGCCTAGTTAGAAAATGATGCGACTCCAAAATTCTCTGTTCCAGCAAAACAACTAGAAGCCAATGTCTGTATCACCCTCCCCCCCCCCCCCCAGTTCATATTTCTGTTAGATAAAATGTTAGTTAATCTCATTACAATGGGGCTCAGTGTAAAAGCAGACTGTTGAGCACCTCAGCATGATTGAAAGCATTGAAACAAAATGTAGGTTCTCACCTCTGTGTTAAGAAACATGATATTCACCATATCTATGCAATACTTATGCTGTATAACTCTATTATGCCATTTGGAGGAAATTTAACAAAGCTCCTAGATGCGTTCAGCCTGAGACAGCAGTGTGTGGTGTTTGTCAGTTTTTTTGGAGACATGATGAATCAAAATACAGGTCTGAGAGGAAGAGGCAGCGGCATCCTCCAGCTGTTTTGGAGTACCCCTCTACATACACCGGTAGGTAACACCACGTAGCCAGGCGGTGTAGTCCTTACCCAGCTCGTTACTCACTGGCCTCAAGAGAAACCCTACCTGAGTAGCTCAGGGTGAGGGGGAGGTTAGTACATGGAGAAACTTGGGTTTGTTCAGAGAAACTTTTTAAAAAAATTATAAAGTAGGCGACCAGCTGCGGGCTTTGGAAAGGTAGGTTGTTGAATTCTGCTTGAAATCCTCAGAGTGTGCGGGACCCCTGTTCTCCCTGCAGCTGGGTAGGTGTGGGTTCCCATATGGAACAGAAGTGATACTGCTCTGTTCCGGCAGTTGATGTGGTGCTTGCAGAGAGGCTGGAGGGATCCTGTAACTAGGGAGTCCCAGAATACCTCTGTGCCAAAAGTGCGGACTGGAAATACTGCAAAATGTGCTTTTATTGCTATGTGAGCGAGGCACTCAGCCCATCTAACACTGGGTGTTCTTCTAGGCAGATGTAAAAATCTGCCATATCTCAAGTTTTGCAGCTCCAAGACAGAAATTCCGTGGACATAGACTATTTGCAGATGCTCTCTTACCTGTGCACGCACACTTGTGGCCAAGAAAGGAAGAGGAAGGGGATCTTTGTAAAATCAGCTGCTTAAGAGGAAAACCAAATAGTCAAACTACCAGCCTGGTAGTTTGATATTCGATTGCCTTTTGTTACAGTATTTTTCAAATAGCTGTTGCCATAACAACATAACATATTCTTCTACTTTTTTTTTTTTTTTTTTTTTTTTTTCAAACAGGAAAAAAAAAAATCTTGCCAGAATTCTTCCATAATAGCTTCCATTAACTGCAGTGGCTTCTCTTGGTGAGGCCAGTGCTGATGTCTCCTGCTGTCACAAGTCACTCACAAATCTAGCAGATGTTTTGTTTGATAAGGCCAATTTGAGCTTCATAAAACATGTTGTGCGGTTGTGTTTTTTGTTTTTTTTTTTTCCCCATCTCCAAAGAGCAAATATCAGTAAGGATGGGGTTCAGAGCTGATCATTAGCCATGAAACAAGATGTTTGATACCTGTTGGTAGAATTTTGCCATACATGAAAATCTGGATCAGACCAAACTTTAAAGATCCTACTTTAAAATACAGACAGTGTACCAAATACCAAGAATTTTGACCTATTAGAGACATATATATACCTACCAAAAAAAAGAGGAAGAAAGGAGATAGGAGATACAATACATATTTTGTTAATTAAAGTAACGGTTGTAGATGAGAGTGGTTTAACATAATCAAACAAAAGTTACTATAAAACAATTGGAAAAAGCAAAAGAAAAGGAATCCCCTTCAAACACTGATGCTGCCCTAGAAGTGCTGGCAATTTTGTTTTGGATTCAAACAGTTTGCGTGACTAAGAAATGATCACTTTTCCAGGCCATCTGCACACTGGACAGTGGCAAACATGTTCAGATTATTACATTTAATAATTTGTCTGCTAATACCATCTTCTTTCCAGAAACAATGTCATGCCTAGCAGTTCATCAAATGTAGCTGCCCCTCTGAAGAGTAGGTGTCATACTTCTTTTCGCTTGGAAAGGGAAACTGAGGCACCAGCTACTCAAATGTTGCATGATTGCACAGATTGCCCTCTTTTTCTCTCATTATATTTCTTTCATATTCAAAGTATATAACCTTGGACACAGTGTATTTTGAAGTCAAAGTATGCATCCTTATTTACTTTCTAAATTGCGTGTCCTGCATTTTCGTCATTATTAAATGTTCAGTAGATCTAGGGACAAAACTATTTCTTTTTGCAAGGGTTATTTTGCAATCAGCTACGACCATGTTGTAAGCTGTTTTGGTTTTTAAGTCGTTATCACTGAATAAGAAAAGGTTCCATGAATTACATTGATGTTACTTGTGTCTTCTGTTTTGTTTGTGAAGCCTGCAAACAGCAATGCTTAAAACAGCATCACAAATCACATGCTTTGTGTCTCTGTATTGAAAATTCAGAAGGGATCGCAATTTCTTCCTGTGTAGCTGGGATTTCTTTTTCTGATGTGTAGCTGAATTAACACCCCCCCCCCCCAATTTTTCAGTATTGAGAAGCATACCCACATCGACGTGTTTCCCCTTTTCAGAATACAGCAGGTCCAGCGTCAGTATGTCTGCTCGAGTGTCTCTTTTTGGTTTAGCAACAGAGCTGTGACGGGGCTGATTTAACCCTCCTTGATCAGACATGGCTTTCTATAAAAAGGTGGAAGTGGTGCTACAGACTCCTGCAGCCTGATGGAGAATGTGAAGGATGTTCATCCACACGGCTGCCCGCTAGATTGTATTTGCTGCAGCTAGGTTCTTCAGTCTGAGGTCGTTTCGTATCGGCAACAAATCTGCAGGTTTGAAGTCGAGTGACAGGTACCACGTGCGCCTTTGTTACGCTCCACGTTGTTTGCATGTCCGTGTGAGACATGTCAATGAGATGTATTTAACATATCGGCAGCCACCATCTCCTGCTTTCACACCACTGTGCTGTAAGTGGGGTTAAAAGAGGGGCTTCAAACAAAAAGAGCTTTCATACCACGGTCCGGTGTGACAAAGTCATTGCAGGTTGCCCTAGGACTCGGAACTACCGAGGAAACTTTTGAAACGGCCGCTATTTGAACTTCTGAGCAGGGTCTGTAATCTTGCTCAATAATTACATCAGAAGTGACAGTTTAATTCACTGTAGGTACCCACAACTATTTCTGAAATTAATAATAGACATGCTTTGTAGCTTGCACATGCCAAGAGTTATAAGACAAGCCTCATCGTGGAACTTGACTATTTTAACATGACTTCCTAAATAGTCCAACAATTTAAAACTATTACTTAACATTTTGTTCTTGCTAACTTTTAAAACAAAAACGTTTCCTTGCATTCACGGGGTTGTCTATCGCGAAGTGACCTCTACGAAAGGGCTACTCTTTGAAGTGCTCTCTGAAGAGAGCTTCAAGGCAGCTGAGTGTCTCAGATTGTGATTTTTTAAGGTTTTGATGCTAGAAAATTGTTTAACAAACAGCTCCAAAATACTTAGATTTTGATTAATAACACACAGTGCCATGGTATTTAAATAATATAAAGTATGAAATCTAACATGTGGCCAGAGAGCGTGTGCTCCACATGGCTAGGAGAGCAGGAATGGGAGCGTGCCAGTCTCTGAGCAGGAGGGAAGGAATTCCACAAAGCCAACTGGACTGTTCTGTAGGAACGGGTTGTAACTGTTGTCTCTGCTTGCACCAGAACTTTTCCTCTGACGTTTTGGCTGGACAGGATGCTCCTTCAGCAGTGCAAGGACCACTGGCTGCCATCACTTTGTTCTTCAGAAGTCCACTTGTGTAAGAGTGTGCAGAGCCCTGCCTGTGGGTGACGTGGGGTGCTCTGAATGGAACGGTTTGGGGGGATTAGCTGAATTTCCTAGTACGGCGCTATACGCGTAATACTGTCCAAACTCAGGGAAACTGGCTGTGAATAACCCTCCCACACTGCTCACCCTGAAGCTGGCCACAGGGCCTCAGAATGGACTGTAGTGAAATTCCTACCCAGTTTCACAGTCTTCTGAAATGTTGAAACATTAGTGATGAAAGCCGCTTTGCTCGGCTGGAAGAATGCTCGCTCTGGCTGAAGGCAGTAAAATAGCAGTGTGCTAGGGTCTGTCTAACAAAAGGGCTTGAACTGACACTAAGAGATACTGAACCGGCCTCTGCTGAAGGGTTCATTTGAAAATCCCACCTCACTTATACCCTGATTACTATTAGATAAGGATCACATCTAATCTCATAGTAATTATATATTAGCTGTATATATTAGCTCTAGGATGAGATCCGATGTTTGCATACAAGTATTTATTTTATTAAATGAAAAGGCAGAAGGACCCACCCCGCTCTGGCATCGTGTATCCGTACCTCATTTGCATACGTACGTCTTAGCTGCCAAAACAGAAAAGCTTGTAATTTTAATTCCCGTTTCGGGACAAGCCAAAGGGGGAAAAAAGAAAAAGAAAAAAAATATGATAGTTTTAAATCAGCTTTTCTATGATGGAAACAAAATGAAAATTAATTAGCTATTTACTATGAGTACATTAACGCTGTGAATATGCACGTTGTCATTTAGCATGCTGATGTAATGCTGTCATTGTCCAGACGTAACACTGTCAGAAGAGTTGTACCTGTAATTCTTACTGATTTTCAACATTTTTTCTTTATAATGGTTGGAAGTAGTACGTAGCCGCAGAGATACACACAACTGAAGAGACTCAGAACCTGCCTTTGTGAGCAGTTTCACGTGTGATCAATCCATTTTAAGAAAATCCTTCCAGATGCAGTGCTGTATTGGTGACGGGAAATACAAGAAAAGGTGTACTGGGTAAAATATGCTTTCAGCTGTGCATTGCTATCTAAAATGGACATTCATGCTAAAGGGATTCTGTTCTCAGATCAACATAGCCATGACTGTTAAAAATGCAAAGAAAGGAGCTCATTCATCAAGCCATACTAATTATATCTAGCCCACATTTGCAAATTGTGTAATTGTAAGCATTCCTGGACTGGTATTACTGAATTGTAAGGATTATTTCACAGTTGTTGGTAACAAAATTTAAAATGGTCTCCGTTTAGAAGAGTTGAAGCTATGTAATGTGAAAACAAAAGGTGAGTAATAAATAGAGGCCTTATAAGCAAATGTCTTGATACTCAAGGAAATTGTTATTTCATGACTGGATTCTAACTTCAGACCCAATTACAGAATTTCCTTTTTAGAGTTCATTCATCCCATCACGGAGATAATGTAATGAAGATTTTTATAGAACGTTTTTATAAGGAGAAATGTGACAAATTTTTGTGATTCAGGGTTTTGAGACTTTAGATTATCATCTTTAATTTCAGCTAAACAAAAGAGAGTCTCTCAAGCTTCTTAATTGCAAACACTTTGCAAGAAATAGTATTTAGGGCTTTTGAAATCAGGAGATTTTATTTCAGGTGCCCTTCCTGGGTGAATTCCCAGTGTGTAGATGCAGATACCTACCGTGGTTTACAGTCTGTAGCAGTTTTACGTTTCAAAATTAAATAGTCTGGTTCTTCTTCAGTCAATAACACTGAAAGGCACCTACTGAAAAAGGGGGAAAAACCTTAAAACCCTAAGTTATCAAGTATTTTGAAAATGCTTGACTCTTGCAGACCCCAGGAATTACAGGAATATGAAGCTTAAGTACTGAAGTTGCATGGAGGTCTTTTTTCTGGTGTACCCTTTGTCAGGTGCAGGAAGGCTAATCAAAGCCAGAGGTGGCCTCGTTGTTGTAATTTCTGTGCTCCAAACAGACCAACTCAGCGATGTGCTCCAACGCAGAGATGTTGGAGCATTGTTTTTTCATTTGACAGATTGTTGACCAAACTGGCAAGGCTTCACAGCCAAACCCTTCTTATGGTGTGTCATTCACAGAGCTAGATCCAGGCAAGTTCAGGTTTAGTGATTTGTACCCATGTCACCTTGGACTTGTTTTGAGAGCAATTAAAAAAACAGGTTATGTTTTGTACTCTGGAGATACTGCTGTTCGTGATTATCCCCAGGTTCAAACATTTTGCATGCATCAGACCACTTCAGTCATCTCCCAGCTAACAGAATCCCCCACTGAGCAGCTTAGAGGGGAGCTCACACTTTCAGGAAAACTCTGTCCAGTAGCAGTGGATTGCTGCAAGTCTCCTGGTATGAAGTACACCCTTGCTTTACATCTTATGGGAGTGGTTTGGTATCTGGCAGCTTCTGCATCCCACCTAGAGTTGAACCCAGACCTCTTTATAAACATATTTAAGGCTGAGAGTTTTAAAGAGGAGCTAGTAGCAGCCCTTAGATGTTCAGAAATCCAAAAGTAAATAACTGTTTTACCTTTCTTCCATCCTTCAAAATGCTATGTGTTCTTATTAACTTTGAAGTCAAATTCGTGACTCAAGAATTTTTGAGTTCTGTTGTGACTGAACATTGAGCACATGTGTAATTATCGGACTTTAAACAGAAAAAATAAGTACAACTACTTTTTATACCCATTCTCAGTGTATAGTATCTAATATTCTGTTGTGTTTTAGACAACATTGATATGAAAATGACATTTGAAATAAGAAAAAAAAACAGGAAATATTTACTTTGTAAATGTGTCTCTGTATTATAATGATTGCATTTGCTCACTGCACACTCTTACAGATGAGATCTCCAAGACACTGTTTTTGATTCATTGCCTGTTGTGGTCTTTAAATTATTTCTAAGAAAATCTGGTAAAGATGGTTGAGAAGCTATCTTCAGCCACAGAACATCACCTGTTATTGTGCAATTAATGGTTTTAACTCATTTTGCAGCTTCCTGAAACACTAGAAGAGCTTTCCAGATTTTCTTTTTTTAAGCCCCGAAGGTACTGAAGAGTCCTCAAGCTCTGGCTGTTTCCCAAAAGCCCTTGTTTGGGTGTTTCTTAAACAGCTTGATGTTTCTCAGCTGGGTAGAAGAAAGTTAAGCAAGTCCTGAATTTAACAAGGCTAGGTAAGAGGCCGATGTTTTTAATTACCCCATTCCTCTTCTGGTCTTGAGAGCTGGATGTTCTGTTCTAACTGCTCTGTCATTTATTCTCCCAGGTACGGGCTGTGGGATTGACTGGGATTTGCACATCTATACAAGCTCTTAATGTGTTTCTTACTAAGTGCTTTACCCACTTAAAAGTATTTTATTGTGGTCATTATTTTTCTTATTAAAGATATTTTTGTGGTTAACACAACTGGTGCTCTGGCAGTGGATGTAACTTTTCTTCAGCTTTGATGGTGTGGAGGTCATCCAGCCCCTTGTGTTATCACAGCAGTGAGATTAATGCTGGCACTAGTGACCATCATCTCTTACTTGGCTGAATGGTGTTTTTAGGCATTTTGTGCTTGACAATATACCTCTCAAGGGAAGTGTGAATCTTCAGCTCAAAGAATCATGAGGCAAACAATTGTTTCAGACTCATCTGACTCCAGTGATACACCAAGTGCTGAACAAAAATAAAAAAATAAATAAAAAAAAAAAACACAGAAATGACAGAAGAAATAACCGGAGAAACTGAAGATCGCCTCTGGCCTAAATTGAGAGGAATTCTTCTTCTGCCTCACAGACAGATGAGTCTGCAGATGCTGCTGTGGCTAGTTTTCTTGAATATGTGACCCATGAAGCTGAAAGTGAGGTGATAGGAGATCTACTGTGTTTCTCCACACACTATCAACTCAAAAACATGCAGAAGATATAGACAGAATATCATCACTGGTTTCCTACAGGTGAATGCTGAGAGATGGTAAGCGTGTTGAGATTTGCATTGGGGAGGATTTTCAGTGACTGGACATTTTGATTGTTGGATGCCTTTATAAAATAGCCTATATTTCTGCTGGGATTATGCAGAAAACATTAGCCAATGTGAAAAGAATTTCAGATAACTGTTGTGAAAAGTTAACTTTATCAAAGATTCTCCTGTGAAATCATCTGTATTTCTAGTTTTATCTAGTGAAATGAGCAACAAATGTGTTCGATTTTTGTTCTAAACTATAGTAGCTGTTGAGGCAAAATTCTCAGACACTTTCTTCATTTTTAACAACATTTAAAAAAATATATATACTACAAGCCTTTTTATTTTCTGCATGTTTTATTTATCATTTTGATTTGAAAACAAAACCTGGCTGTACTTGGCTCTTTGCATAACAAAACAGTACTTTCATTGTGAAGTTTCATGCCTGAGTCTGCTCAGTTAGAGAACAGCTTAGAAAATAACTTGAAGAAAATGACTTGAAACCTTTCATGGCTTTTTGGCTGGAATGTGCTTTGAGTGATACAAATAGTGGTCAAATACTAGTTTTACCAGTACTTCTCTGAAACCAAGAGGGATTAGGACTGGAACTTGCACTTGAGAAGGGACTTCAAAATTCATCCTAGCTAGAAAGAAAAGACAGTACCTATACCTGGAAGATAAAAAGAATACTAATATTGTTCTCAACCGCCTACTTATGAGAAATGTCAATTTGTATCCAATTTTCCTAAATCGGGTATTGAAGCAGAGGTATCACTAAGATTGTCCCCAATTCTTTTAAGTCTTCTCTCACTTTGTGCTACAAAACAATCCCTATCATTTTATTAGAAGGGTTGGACAAAGCCCTACAAGAAATTACCTAGATTTCTTTTCCAATGGTTGTAAATGTGCCAGATGTGTCTGTCAGGCCATACAACAATTAGCCAAAAGTAATGACACTTCATCTTTCCTGAAGTAACATAGCATAGCTATTCAAAATTGGCCACCTACCTACGTGTTCCAACCCATGAAACACAACTGAGGGAAAATTGGAGTGGGATGGCTGTGTGACAGATAGATACCATAAATGAGGGCTCTTCCTAAGGCTTTTAGCCGAAGCAGCAGTGCCTCAGAATCTCAGTGAACCCACTGTAAGGGGAAGTAGTCAGAAGAAATTGTTAGTACTAACGTTATTAAACAGTCACTAGTTCTTTGGAATGTAAATGGAGTGGGATGTGCAAGCATTCTCAGCTGTGTGTTTTGGGCTAAATCAAGGTAAGGGGCATAAATTACCACAAGCTGCTTGGGTTGGGGCCTGGTGCCCAGCTCCTGCCTGCCCAGGGCAGCCCTGATGCGAGTGGAGTTGCCTGAGGAAACACCATAAGAAATCCCACCAGAGAGCTGCATTTGAACTTCAGTGTGACAGTGTAGGGGGGCCTGCACCTAGCTGTGGGGCCTGCTGGTGTGCGTGCCTGACTGGGCCGCAGGTCTTCTTTGTCAGACCTCTTGGACTTCTGTCAGGCTTGGTCAGGCTTCGTGGACATTTCTGGCAGGTACTGGACTCTTGGCTGATCCTGGTGACCATCACCAAACCTACTTTGCTCTTCTTGCAATTCACTCCAGATCTTTAACAAAGTCCTTTGAGCTTCACTTTAATCGGCCAAACTGAAACACTAATTACTATCATTTAACAGATGATGTAGAAAAAGGTAATGCTAATGTCATTGATGTTCTTGGTTAGCATTTTGTAATTAACTTTTTCCCCCTTTACAATCACTGGAGGACTTTGTGGACTAGGTTACCATACCACTAATACCAAAAAAGGTGAGAAATGAGAAATTTTTAACCTCATTTACATTATGGCTTATTAAACATTTCCATTGTTCAAATTGGTGAACTGACATTATTCATTGAGATTTTAACTCTATGTATTTTCACAATTTTGGTTTCCATTATGCACTTGACATAGTTCAAATGTAACTATTTAGTAGTGAGTTACAACTTTTCATTTATCACTTCCATTTTTGCAGAAACATTTTTTAAGCATTTATTATGATTGCTTGTTTATTATGATACATTGCTTCAGGTTAGAATCTTAACTAATTTTTAACGAGGATTCTAAATCTATTAATGTATGTAAAAGGGCTAGGAAGAGTACTATTATTTTTATAAAACAGTGGTATTACTGTAAACATCACCAAGTGATTATGTTTTCAACATTTTATTCAAAGACGTTCAGTGCTAATACTTACTCCTCAACTTCAATATCATTTTGGAACCACTATCCTAAGAAGTAGATAATCTTAGAAAGAAGACAAATTATTAATGCAGAGTGGCATAGTCATCAACAGACTACAAAATACACTTTAAAAATCGTGCTTTTACAAACATGGCACAGACTCTGCTGTAGCACTGTATGCTTTAAAAGCTGCAGATACATTTTAGAAAACACTGATGAAGCCATTACTGCTCCATCCATTTGTTCATAGTATATATCATTATTCAAGAAATTTAAGAACTGTAATGATGGAAAATCACACAGAAAGAAAAGAAAAGGAACATGGACTTTGTCAGAAACAAGGGCTACATTTTTATTCAAGAGGCCCATAATGACGGAAAATCACAGTGAAAGGCAGAGACGAAACAGGGATCCCATAAAGGACTGACACACCACAGTGGCACAAGTAGTAGAACAGTCATAGCAAGTGGATAAAAATAAAGAAAACAAAATTAACTAGAGAAGAGCTGGACTCAGGGATGAAGCACAAAACAGAAACAAATCACAGCAAATGCTGAAGATTAATTTCAAAGAAGCTACTGAGAATGAATGGAGAGACAAGTTGCATCAATATTAATGAAGCTGAAATAGAGCTCCAAACGACCACGAGTGCAAAATGGCACAGAAAACATTTTCTTTTTAAATAGGCTGGAGATTGGCTCACAAGACCTTCATAAAAATGAAGAGAATTCACAAAAGACATTACAGGAAATGTGGTAAACAATTTTAACACAAATCTTAAAGATGAACCATAGGAAGATTTAATTACCACTGCATACATTTGTAGTTTTAATTCATAGTTTATAGGCAAGATGTTCAGAAAAGTAACAGAAGTGTGTTTTCTGACATCAAATGATCTATAAATGTCTTAAAGGGATCTTATGCAACTCCAAGTATTGGCCTTTGATTTTTTTTCAAGCAGTCTGAGAGAGTTAGGCACCTAAAATCCTTAGTGATATATTATTCTTTGGGTCTTTATAACATACAAGGAAACGTTATTGCCCACCTTGAAATGAAGAAAGAACAAATACATGTTACGTATAGGCTGGCAGTTAGAACTGTGCAGGCAGGAAATAAACCTTTCTTCCAAAATTACTTAAGGCAGACGTGACTATAGGCTATGGAGCTCTCAGGAGTTCTTGGATGCTTGACATTAAAAATTTGTGCCCTGCCAGCTGACAACTGTATTCACTTCCAGTCAGACAGCCTGTAGTTACAAACAAGGGGTCACATTTTAAGAACCCGATTTCTAAAAAAGACCAACACAAATGTGTAATTTCTCAGATGATGTTGTCAGGAGTCCTGTAAATTGAAACTGGCATGTCAAGCGTTGCAAGATCTTCCTTAGCTAGAAAGCAGAGCAAGTGAGTACTTCTCCTGATAAAGATTGCTCTTCCTAAGAAAATTCAGTGTGTGAGGCTAAATTTCAGTGTCTTAGAGATGCAATCGATTGATCTGTTTTACTTATGTAACAAATGAAACTACTGAAGGTTTTGCATCTGCCACGAGAGCAGCCACACACTTTTCTTTCTTGTCATAACGGGTTAGTGACGTTATTTCAGTGTGTTCCTGCAGCCTACCAGCAGTCTTTTCCACTTCAAGGGTCTTACTGCACCAGCTGTAAATACGCTCACCTGTTTTACATTGTAGTAAAGAGATGGTGATCTAAGTAAAGCTATTGAGAGTAATAAAGCTGCTTTGTAAGGCAAAATTTTGCTTTAAAAGGGAGACTGGGATATAAAATATTGGCATAAATGTATATGAAGACATAGAGTAGATCTGGCAGAAGAAGAGCTATTGGTGGAAGGCCATGCTCTCACTTTTCTTTGTGGGCATGGGGGAGGCATTGCATACTGGCAGGCCCTAGTTAAATTTCGACTGAAAATCTCTCTGTGGAATTTATTTGGGCCCTGAAATCCCTATCAATGAAACCTGTATACAAGCACCCACGCTTAAGTTAAACTTTGGTTGTATCCACAAAAATATCAGAATTGTGAGGCAATGGTATTTCTCTGGTCATGTTTTAAATTTTTAATGCTGTGATAGTAAACTTTACCACTTAGGAAGTAACTTCTTAGTGTTTCATAAGAGAATTTCATTGTCTTACCAGAACTGCTCTGCAGAAGTGTCGTTGGGCTGTGGGTCAGCAAGGCCTTCTGGCATGCCATGCTCTGGCTTGCTGTGCCTATCCTCCACCCCAGCGACACACAGGGCAGGATGGTGATCACCTTCGATTATTGACATGAGTGTTATTCTCATTTTGGGAGAACAGGGCATGAGATAAAACGGAAAGGTGTCTGCTAAATGGTGTTCTTGTTCAGCTGCATTGGCTTTTTGATGGCTGTTGCTGGATGATGGTGCTTGTGTGGCACTTGTGGCTGTTACTGACCTACAGAGGTAGAGGCCGGTATATCGGAAATTGTTGTGACTCTTGATTTGTGCTGGGACAGAGAGTACATAGTATATATACAAGTTGTTTCCTTCAGACCTTCAAGGCAAACATAAATAGGTCATTTTTAAGGACTGTACTCTTGTTTTACGGAGTTCTTCATCAAGCATGGAGAAAACCTGGGTGTTTATGGTCGATTCACGACTTAGTTTCATTTTATACTCTTATTACTGTATTTTAGCGTATCTCTTCTTTTTGATCCACAGCAAAAAGAAAGTGACAAAATGGAAATGTCATCTCTCTATCAACAGGGCAGTTATGAAAACAATTATATAGATCAGCAGTAAGCAGAAGAATGAAACAACTGTATTCTAGATAAAAAATATTTTTCCAACTTCTTTGTAATAGTAGTAGAGTTTGAAGAAACATGAAATCTAAGGTGTTATCAGAGCTCTTCTAAAACATGGATACAAGGTAGGTCAGAAAGATGAAACCTGGAGCCAGGGAAAGAAAAGCACCTGAAGGCACGGTGTTCTTTCAGCTTTGAAGAAGAAGTTGCTCTTAGGAACAACTTTGTAAATTAACTATGGGGAAAACATTGGTGATTAATTAAACTTTGAGTTGGTAAGCTTTTTCAAGTGGAGATTCATGAAATAAGTAGCAAAATAGCTAAGAGATCCTCTTCTGAACAATTGAATGAGGCATAATTGTATTGTGACTTTTTGTTATGAATATTACTGTAATGAAATTAAAGAAAACTTATATATATTTATATGGTCCAAGGCTAACATTGCTTTTCTTACTGAATTTTTATAGTGTAGTAGCTGAATTACTATAAAGTAATAATTGGGTTCTTATAATGACCACGAGAATACAATAACAGCTGTTTGCAGTTAGCATTTACAAGGAAATTGGAGCATTCTAGCAAACGAATCTCCATTGTATCTGCAAAGGTCACCATAACCCTAACAGAGAACTGTCATCCCACTTTCTCTAGAGGTGCAGTGCTACCACAGCATTTCTGGATTGGACTCAGATATGCACCCACTTGGTCAACCTAACAATGTTCCTTCATGAGGCAAAGCTTCTAGATGACTGCTGTTGTAAACTCTTGAAATTTTATACGTTGTTCCATTCAATGTCTTCTTGAAGAAGTAGATAATGTCCTTGGTATCTTTCTACATGTGTAGGTGTGACTCACTTTGGTGCTCTAATGAGCCAGTCCTGAGGACCGTTCCGCAGCTCCTCAGCATCCAGCCCCAGTTGCTCTCCATCGTTACTGGAGCACACGCTGCCTTTGCAGTGGTACAGCTGCTGTGGTTTTTCTCAGAAGCCCGGCTGACCTGCCTAAGGTTGCAGCTTTTGACAGATCTTAAGGAATTCTTTGGTATTTTGTGAGTAATATCTCTTAACTCTTGTCCGTGACTAACTCTTTTTCCCCTAGTTTTCTCTGCTTTTAGTAGTAGTAATTGTAGAATTGTTTTTATTTTAAATTGATACTTGCTTTTATACTGTCATTTTGCTAGGCTACTGGAAAGTTCAAAGCAGACTTGTCATTTTAGAACTAAAATTTCATTAATTCCCCAGTAATTTCTCCTACTTCAGTATCTCTCTTCTCTCATCTCTGTCTGTGATTGAATCTTTTTCACTATTCTCACTGTGGAAATTTTAGTACATGTTATACCTGTTAGTGACATCATCCATGTTAAAGTTATGAAAGTCAGCTGAAATTTCTATGATCTAGAAAAAAATATATTAATATGTGCCAGACCAGACTGTTCCGCATTATTATGCTCCTGAGATGCCAAAGTCTGGGATGTGGCCAGAAGTGGTAAGAGATGTTTTCTGCCACTGCAGCAATCCTGACAACTTTGAAGTGGCACTAGCATCATTAACAATCTCGTACCCTTGTACTGGTCTTTAGGTAAGGAGAGTGAGTATAATGAAAAAGAATGAAAATCACTACCTATAAACATGAAGTATGGTATGAATTTAAGAATGTAAGGAATGGCACAAGGCTAGATTCTCTATGGAATTGGACAAATCCACATTTAAGAAAGCAAAGCCAAAGCCTGTTGAATCCAATCAAACGTAGTGTTTAAAAATGTTGTGTTAAAGTACAGTTCAGCTGGGTGATGCGTGCCCTTAAACTCCCCAGAAGTCACTGAACAGCATTTAGTTCAGACTGTGCCCTTGAGCAGCATTTCTTTTTAGCACTGAGTGTATTTATTCCTCAGAGCCATCCCATTCCCTCCCAGGGGCAAGGACCCAGGCAATCCAGGATTGGTGGCGTGCAAAAGCAACTTTGTTCTTCTAACCCCCTGGGTTGCACTCAACATTGCCCGGTCACAGCAAGGATCAGGGGCTCTGTGTTTATTCTTTCAGTTCTACAAAACCGCTTATTTCTGTAGTTAACGGTGGCTTTGCAGTAAATATATGTTCTGGGAAGCAAAAAGCAAAGAGTATGCTGGTGGCACAAACCACGAGGTGTTTGTTTTATTACTCTCCCTTAAACATTGTTTTTAATCAGGTAGAGTCGCTCTAGGACTGTTTGACTTCTGCACGTGTGCTAGCTGTACAATAAGCTGTATTTTTTGCAGGCGTTCATGTTGTAGAGTTAAGATGACATTGAGATGACTGCTCTCTAGCTGTTTTTTCCCTCAAACTTACAGAACACATTTTAAGTAACAAGATTGTTATAATTTAAGCTATGCATGCCAGTTTAAAACAAGGCTTTCACCGCTATGACAGATTTGGATAGAAACATTCAACCAAGTAAGGCAAAGCATGACTCTAAATGCAACTTGAAAACAAAGGCAGGTAAGGTGAAATGTTACAAAGCCAAAGAGATGATTTCTAGCTGATGGAATCAAATGTTTTCAAGTCCTTTACTGTAGGTAGTGAAACCGCAATGACTAACAGTAAATTAGATATAGAAATAGATTAAAGGGGGGCATTATTACAGTACGGTGTGTGATGACAAAGAGGACCAACTAAAAAAATTGTATGCAGACTTGCAAATTCTTGTGCACATAGCACTGATTTAGACATGCTGAACTAGAAGCAGCAGCAGCAGTGGTCAAGATCCTAATGTTTTGTTTTTTTTTTTTCTTCCAGACTTCAGATGTTTTCCCTGATAGCTAAAATCAGAGTTATACACAAAGTAGACTTTATAATATATATATATTTAGATATATATATGCATACATATATATATGTATATTCCTTTATTTCACGTAGTAAACTGCTGATACCTGTATTTGCTTATGAACTGGCGAGGAAAAAAGTTAAACTTAACTGGCTGCTAGATAAATAGCAACTTTCTTGTCATAGATATTCAGTGAGGTTAATGATTTTTATTTGAAGACAGTAAAATAAAATTATCTTCTGAGAAATACCATGCCTATACTAAAAAGATGGATGACAAAATTGACCCTCAAAATGTTAGGAGGGTAAGAAAATGTATTTGATGGAAATGCTCCCCAAAAGTAGCCTTTCACAATGCTTGCAACCTTATTAATGGAGCTAGGTGAGTCCATGTCTTATTCTGCAGTGAAGTAGCCTTGCGTGACCCTACTTTCAGGACATATAGAGTAGGATGGGTAGGAGTGGGCTGTCTTGACCTTTTAGCAGGGTGGAAAACCAAGATGTGTTGATTCCATTCCTGAAAAAGACACACATTTTGCTTACTGGAGGTTTTTTATTTACGGATGCAAAGGCTGCAGTGCTGCTCAGCAGTTATTCATATGTATTTTTGGTTAATTTCAGTATGTCTGAATGTTCCTTGTAGTAATCCATTTGCTTCATTCAAGAGCTAAGTAACTAAACGTTAATTGGTTGAATTAGTTGGTATTATTATTTTTTTTCCTGTTGATAGTGTTAGAATAAAGTAATAGAAAGACTTGCATAAGCACGCTACTACCAAAGACCGACTATTAATGATTATCACAACACTAAGAGGAAAAACCTCTCCATGGATACAGTAGTCTTTTTCTCCACCATGCTGCAGCAAAATCTTTGGTCACTGAAAAGGAAAATAAGTAGTAACTGCAGGTTTTTTGATATGCAATTCTAAATTAGGCTTTGGAAAACAGTGTCCTTTCTTAGCAATAAATAAATAAATAATCAAGATTATATTCCTTTTATTGCGACTGAGATGATATATAATCTGATGGTACTCTCACCTTGACTCCTTCATTCTGGTGGTTTTCCAGTTCTGAGAATTTAATCTTACGGACCTAAAATAGGACATGCTATAAGAACAGTTTTTACTGACATCTCTCCTTCAATTTTCTTAGCAGGCAAACACTTGATGGTGTCTGTCTGTAATGGTTCAGAGGAACAGTCTGAGCTCAAGAAAGTGTCTTTAATTTTTTTTTCAAGAGTTTTGATCAGAATTCTGTAAAATTCTACAACTAATTTTTAGTATATTCTAAATATCTTGTCTTCTTGACATCTAATATAGTCCCAGGTACAACCTCTCAAGGATCAGTTTATTTATTAAATTGCTGTGTGAGTTGTTATAAATAAATCTGGATGTATTTACAATGCGCACGTGCCTTTTGAGTATATGCTGTCTTTATTAATCTAAATAAGCATGAACAAAGATCTAGTAATATGCCTAACTGCCACTGCCCCTTGAATCTGAAAGGAAAGCTGATGCTCAGTGCAAATTCTTGGTATTCTACCTTTCTGGTGCTGCCTGCTCCAGTGCAGGATTGTTGGGTCAGGAAACAGAAGACCAGGAGATCTGAACCTATGTCTCTGCTTGCAGTGAACGGGGCTACTCTTCAAGTGCCTTGATGTTTCTCTTTCATTTAAGTTGTTATTTGCAGAACGGTCCAGGGTCTTGATCACAGTTCCCATACAAGCAATAATCACCTCAGAATGCTCTTAGAGATCACACTGAATAAAAAAGCCTGTATGGGAGGACATCCTTAAATTATATCATGACATTTTGACAGGGCCAATTTAGGTTGAGGGAACTGTTGTGTTCTTGCTGGTTTATTTATTTTTGGCAAATTGTTTGAACAGATCTTAGAGGAATTTAGATGAAAAATGAATTCTTCTTCAATTAAAATATTTGAAAGACCCATTAAATCAAATTATACACTCAGCTAAGTATTTGCACTCTTCAAGGTATCGGAATGTGATGTTATCATAGATTTATGACACAAGAAAAAAATGATCTAGACACAATGCAAAGTCTATTCATTATGGACTTTTTTTTTTCTCCTGTTGAAAATGATATTATAAAAGTAATTTGATTGGGGAACTGGTGATCTTAATGACTTACAGCTAGTTAGCAATCTTCATCCTATTTATAGATTAAAATTATCTCCTTGTTTCTTTGAAACAGCAAATGGAAACGTTCTTTACTCTGATAACTGTCAGTGTAGCCCTAAATGTCCTTGCTATGTTACCTAGCACCCTGTAGACGTACTGACTTCTGAAACCAGCCACTTCTGCCCTGGACTGATCTGAGAGTCAAGTCCAGTCTTGCATCTGAAGAGTGACTAAACAGGCTCTGCGTGCCTGCGCTCTCCTTGGTAGGACAGCAAAGTTGATTGCATAGGGCCATTGCTGAAGCAGCAAAAACACAGGTTATTATAATAACGCTCACTCATTACACTAAAATCCCATTTACAGGTTAAGTGGAACCCCTGCATGGAGATAAATTCTTCTCGTACAACTGTAACTTCTTGCAGGTCCCTGTTACCTCCTGCCTAGCCCAGGCTGTTCTGGCAGATTCTGCCGGACAGAACCAGCTCTGCAGGGCTCAGTGCTCCTCTGCTGGGAGATGGGGACTGGATGTTTGTGCACCTGCAGCTGGCTATGGAGCGCTGCTCTCGCCTCCTGCTCTGGTTCCCTGATTCCTCAGGCTGGTTTTGCACCTCAGACAGCCCCAGTTTTGTTTATTTATCACCATCCCCTTTCTTTGACTCTTTGCTGATTCTGGGATGGCTGTTTTCTTCTCATGGGAAGGAAGCCCCAAGGGGGCTGGTGTCACCAGCGCCAGGCCTAAGTGATGGGATCTGTGTGTGTCTTGCGGCATGCAGCCGTCTTTCCTCTAGATGGGTAGGGCTCATCTACGTATGTTCTTTTTTTAAACTAGTATATGTACTTTTGCTGCTTTGATTTATAGCAAATGAGTTGCTGTTATATATACATTGTAATTTATTAAGTAAATGCAATTACATCTGATTGTAATTTATTCAGAGGGTGGTATTTGCCTTCGTAACGATGACCTTAGATGTTACATTAGACTATGGATTTCTGTCTGTGAATGGCTTTGGAAAAGTTACTGGATGTGGCACAGTCCAAAAGCTTCAGGACTGTCTTTTTACGCTTGATATCACCAAGTATCAAACTGTAGACACCCCCGGCATCCTTAGAGGTTTAAGTCCCCAGTCCCGCACGCTGCGGTGCCTCCAGCCCGCCTGGCTGTGTACTCGCAGAAGCACGGTGAAGCCAGTGCGTGCAGAGCTCTCCGTGCTTCCCCGTGCCCCTTCCTGCTCCGTGCCCGCTGGGCCGGCCCACGGCAGGCCTTCACCTAACCGGGCCGGGCCGCCTCGCCCTGCCACCGGCGGCCCCGGTGCCCGCGGGCCGCAGGGCCCCGAGCGCCCGTAGTGGTTCCGGGGCAGCACGGAGCGCCCGGGCCGCTCCCGGAGCCCCGCGGAGGCCGCCCCGCCGCCGGGCCCGCCCCGCCGCGCTCCGCCGACCTTTCCCCTGGCGGCGGGCACGGCC